>NC_044330.1:92373279-92676309 GCF_007399415.2 Gopherus evgoodei
TAGCCCTGCTTGTCAGGTGGAATTCCTGAGGCAGAGTGTATCAAGATGAGTGTATTCTGGTGATTCTGCTGAGAAAGTTCTGGAATTTGAGGAGGAGGGTTGGACCAACTCTAAAGAATTCTGAGTTTGAAATCCCCAAAGTCCTTTGAAGCATTCTGACTGGACTATTGTGCACTTTCTCAGGGCTGCCACAGCTCTGCTCCCTCTCTAGATAATGCTTAGGAAGAAATGACATAAGATTAAATTGTGTCAATTTTTTGTTTGAGTATGTGTAAATCCTCATCAGCTCTCCCTGAAAGCCTGATGTATTTCTCATTGTGTTGGATGATTTAAGCTAAATTCTGTTCCATTATACCCCGTGCAACCTCACTAAAGCCATAACCTTGTGCTTCTTTTCCTCTTCTTTACATAAAAAATAAAAACGCTGTAAATGAGAACATTAGTAGGTCATTGGGCAGGAAGATTATTTTTAAAGAACTATTTATCAAGTTCTCAACCAGTCTTTAAAAGGAGCTGCATAGGTTTATTTCTTAGGACAAGTCAATAGATCATCTGCCCTGTTTAAAAGAACTGAAGATATCTCAAATCCCACAAGGCATATATAAGCAACATGCCAACAGCTTATTGTGTGAATCTGCTTAACTATTTTAAGGACAAGGGGCCAAATTGACTGATGGCATAAACCAGTATATCTCCATTTAAATCAGTGGTGAATTTGGCACCAGACTGAAAATCATCACTAGGAATTGCTTTGTACTTTCCTTTGAAATATGTATTTGTCATCAGTCCATAATAGCCCACCTAAAATTTCTCCAAACTGCTCACAATGTTTTAAAAAGTTTAAAGCTGACGAAAAAGAGAAACAGTTTTGTTAGTTTTTTTCACATACAATTTTCTCAGTTTTTTGACCGGCTCTAGATATTCCCTATGTATGATATATAACTGATCCATCCTACCTGGACCACAGTAGGATCTGATACCTTCAGTGCTGAAAACACAAAGGGTATGGCTACACTTACAGTTGTACAGCGCTGGGAGTTACAGCTGTCTTCATACAGCTGTGTAGGGAAAGCGCTGCAGTGTGGCCACACTGACAGCTACCAGGGCTGCAGTGTGGCCACATTTGCAGCATTTGCAGCGCTGTTGGGAGTGGTGCATTGTTGGCAGCTATCCCAGCAGTCAAGTGGCTGCAATGTACTTTTCAAAACGGGTGTGGGGTGGAGTGTGACAGGGAGCGTGGGGGAGACAGAGAGAGTGGATTTTTGGAGCTCCCTGCCTTGCAAGTTCTAAGGACTGGAAGACACACAACACCTATCTTGAATCATTTTAAAAGTTTTGACCCCTTCTCCCACCCCTCTCTTATTCACTAAATGCAAATTATGCACTCCTAAATAGCCTTCAGACCACATAAGCAGCTGCTCAACACGGACTACCCCTCCCCCTCTGCCATGTGAGCGTGCCGTTTCTCTCTTCAAGCAAACAGCTGTGAACATTCCAAAGCAATTCCTCTTCCTGCCTCCGCTTGCTCAGCAAACAGGAGCTGTGTTTGGTTTTTAAATAAGCAGTTCTGGGGAGCTCGGAGTTCAGCCATTCTTCCGGTTTGTTGTGAGCAGGCATTCTGGGATACCTCCTAATACCCTGGAGGCCAATAACAGCACTTTTGGTGGCCACACTTGATGAGCAGTGCTGCATCACCAGCGCTGCAATCGTTACACCCCAAGCAGACCAGGTGTACAGCCAGCGCTGCAGCCAGGGAGTTGCAGCGCTGGATGTGCCTTGCAGGTGTGGACAGTTACTAAGTTGCAGCGCTGTAAACCCACCACCAGTGCTGCAACTCTCCAGTGTAGCCAAGCCCAAAGACTCTATTGCTTGAGTTACAGAACAAGTCTGCCTAGCTACTAGCTGAACTGTTGTTAACCAATTATGTGGACCAGCCACTGGAGGGGGACAAAGATCCATATTGTGCTTGCACCTGTTAGGTCGCAGGTTGAAACTAGTCTGGTGAAAATGAATCTGTTCTTTCAGAGTATATAGGAGGAACACCTTGGTCTGTGCTGGAAGCTCACTGGTTTTGAAGGCAGTTCTGTGCAGCCCTCCTTGGCAGAAAGAACACATGCGATGACAAAGTCATCTGCATGTGTTCCTATGTTTGCTCCTTCATATATCCAACAGCACTGTGGAGAATCTGCTCTGCCTCTCACCCAAAAAACCTATAACAGCTTGTCAAGCCACAAGTTAGTGTTACCCTAAAATAAATGTGTATAATGGGAAGGAAGATTTGCACATGACTCTTTCAGCTTTCCTCTCCTTTATTATGTATCAGTTGTATTTATTTATCTATTTCTATCGCCTGCATGTAATCAGGGGACCTTAAAGCACAAATTTCTAGTGTTTTGTCTTATATGTATTTGTCTCTTAGACAGGAGCAGGGACTGTCTGTATTTATATTGTGAATTGTACATTATGGGACACATTTTTGGTGCTAAAAATAATAAATTGTCACAGTAATACATCTTGGAGAATGTCAAGAACAGATTAAACAAACTGTAGAAAATAGTTAATAACCTAAACCTACTGTACTGGCTACCATGAAAAAATTAGCATTTATTCACTGTTACTAGACCATCATGTCTGCAATGCAACAGTACATTACTACTCTAATAAGTAAATATTGTGGTATCCTGGATACCGCTGAGTGGTAACTGTTGACTTTTTAATGCAACACTGTATTTGCTAAGTTATATTATCCCATCATTCACACTGACAGGTAAGGGACATCTAGCAGAAAATGATGGGTATATTTTTGTTAATATTGGCTGGTAACTTTGATCAAACAAGACCCTTGGTAGCTAGAGAAACCTATCATTTAAAAAAAAGAGTATTCTTTTTAATTAAGGTTTTCATTTTCCTTGTGTTAATAGCTGAAATAGATTTTTGCTCTGACACCTCACTGTGAACTTCCTGTAATTATTTAACAGTAGGAATTGATCTCAAGCAATTCATCAGGAAATATCTGGGGACACCTAGTTAGTCCTCAGGCTATGGATAGTTTGTGAGGAGGAAATAACATTCTGATTTGCAGTTATAATTGAGGAAAATTGCTTGAGAGGATTCTGACAGTACAGAAAATAGGCCAATTAGTTACCCAGCTCCGATCCTCCTGTGATTCATGATTGCCTCCATTTAATTTTGCTGTCACTTATGAAGCAAGGTTAAGAATAGATTAGCTTCTTTTAGCCACCTGTTAGCTTACCGCTTCCTAGTTTTTTGCCTTTTAAACAGTATGATTTGGTTTTAAAATCAAAGGTCCTCAACACTATATTTAACACTTACTCATCACAAAGCAATAGCTAATAATGAAAACCTTCTAATAGAAAGATTAAAAAAAAAAATCTTTCCAGACAGCCAATCACACTTTCATGACATAAGCTTGGACTGCTTTACAGTAATTAACATAAAATCAAAGGACATACAGTGAAAAGTCACAGCCCCATAAATCTGCCTTGGGGTAACTGCTAGACCCCACCCCTCTTGGGGTTCAAAGCCAATAATGCAATGGAAATTCTGTATTTTAATATGTCAGGAAAGGCACCCAGTAGAATCCCACCTAAGGGACTGCACCTCCTTTATGGGCTATAGTCCACGGTGGTTCTTCACTACTCCGCTGGAGAGAAGAGGTTTGAGCAGACCAGAGGTATAGAAGGAGAATGACCAATGAATCTATGCACAGCATGAAGCCACTAGTTTAAAAGCACTCATAGGAAGGAGCAGCATGGTGTGCCTCCACATGGCCAGTAGTAGCATCTACAGCCTGGTTTCTGTGGTGTACAGGCCAACTGTGTACTGGCTGGTGGGAGAATGCCATGCCTTCCCCATACTGCTTTTTCCTTGAGTTTTGCTAATAGAATGATGATTGACCACCATCACTAAGATTACACCAGGTAAAATAACTAGGCAATAAAGATGAGCAGGAAGAGAACTCCACAGAAGATGTGAAATCCACTTGACCTCTGAGGCAGGGCTTGTAGCCCAGCCCCTTCATGGTTGCCACTACTCAGGCATACCTCTGTTTTGATATTCGTGCAGTGTTTGGGCCACTGAATCCGTATAATCATAGAGGCCATAGCTCCTTCCTGTACCTATTCCTGACAGCTGGTCCATGGGGTGCTAGTGTGAAGTTCCCTTTTGCAGCACATATGGGATACAGAGGTATCCTTCTGGGGTTGCTTGACACCCCAATCTCTTGTGTTACCCTAGTGAAGAGCTTAAGTGGTGAGTATGTCTTATCCTGTCTCCCCCCATCATGGGTGCACACCCTTTCTGAATAGGTGGGATCAGCTGCAGATGGGCTGAACACTTCCCATTCAGAGCCATTACCTATGCATGAAATATTTTTGAGGTAGCTGGCTAATCTGCCTGTACGCACCAGAAGTGGTGGGGAGTGCCTTCTTTGGTTGTCATCTTTCCCATCAGTGTCCCACAAAACTGCTACAACTCCATATAACCTTTATCATATAAGTTATTAGCTAACATTGTAACATGTGCCACCACTGGAGACAGAAATTTTAAAAAGAGCATAAAAATGTCTAAGTTTGGTTTTCTCCAAAAGGTTGTGTGCCTTTGGATGCTTAAGGGATTGGGGTTATCGGCATATGTTAGCCTGTAGGGGTCAAGGTTTCTTTCCCCACTCTGAACTTTAGGGTACAGATGTGGGGACCTGCATGGACACTTCTAAGCCTAATTACTAGCTTAGCTCTGGTATGCTGCCACCAACCAGAATTCCAGTGTCTGGAGCACTCTTTGTTCCACCAAAACTTCATCCCCTCCCTGGGTTGCCTTGAGGGACTTCACCAATTCCCTGGTGAACACAGATCCAAACCCCTTGGATCTTAAAACAAGGAGAAATTTACCACCCCCTCCTTTCCCCCCACCAATCCCTGGTGAATCCAGATCCAATCCTCTTGAACCTTAACACAAGGGGAAATTAACTATCCACCCTTCTTTCCCCCACCAATCCCTGGTGAGTCCAGATCCAATCCCCTTGGATCTTAAAACAAGGAAAAATCAATCAGGTTCTTAAAAAGAAAGCTTTTAATTAAAGAAAGAAAAGGTAAAAATTATCTTTGTAAATTCAGGATCGAAAATGCTTTACAGGGTAATCAGATTCCTCTAGACCAGAGGGAACCCCCCCCCCCAGCCTTAGGTTCAAAGTTACAGCAAACAGAGGTAAAATCCTTCCAGCAAAAAGAAACATTTACAAGTTGAGAAAACAAAAATAAGACTAACATGCCTTGCCTGGCTAATTACTTACAAGTTTGAAACATGAGAGACTGATTCAGAAAGATTTGGAGAGCCAGGATGTATGTCTGGTCCCTCTTAGTCCCAAGAGCAAACAACAACACAAAGAGCACAAACAAAAGACTTCCCTCCACCAAGATTTGAAAGTATCTTGTCCCCTCATTGGTCCTCTGGTCAGGTGTCAGCCAGGTTTACTGAGCTTCTTAACCCTTTACAGGTAAAAGAGACATTAACCCTTAACTATCTGTTTATGACAGTAGGGAAACTAGATAGGAACAGCTATTAGAAATTTCACGCCTGTAACTTCTCTCTGGGAAATTTAACACCCTCTTGAGGTAACTGCTTATCATTCAGAATAATGTTCACCAAGATGTTTTACAGCTTCCCCTCATGATACTTGTCAATGGAATTTGGCCATGTTGTCATCCTTAGGCACAAAGCAGGCAGTATTCTCGTTAGCCCTATTTATTACAGAAACCTCAGCCTCTTCTCAAAAAAAGGTTGAATAATCATGTTTGCCAGTTCCTTGTCACAATTAGGAATCTCTCAAAAATATGTTGTGATTCTTATCAAACTGAAACTGAATGGTGAAGAGAATATTTTTCTTCCATTAATGCGACCTATCAGAACTGCATCTTAATATGCTACTCCACCTCTCTTTTTAATTCTTAAACTATATTCATAAAATTACTATAAAACCAGTATGTTCATCATCATGAACACTGCCAGTGCAGCAAGTTGGACAAAATACATTACAGGATTTCTTAGCTCTTCTCCTATGTTTAAAAAAAAAGCACACTTGGGACAAAGTCTACACTGCAGCGCTACATTGGCACTGTTGTAGTGTGTCTGGTGAAAACATGCTATGACAATGGGAAAGCGCTCTCCCAAGGGCATACTTACTCCACATCGGCAAGAATCATAACCGATGTCAGCGGGAGAGCATCTCCCACTGATGTAGTGCTGGTGTGGACAGCGCAAGGCTTTGTTGTTGGGAGCGGGGGATTTTTCACACTCCCTGAGGGACATAAATTAGATCGACATAACTCAAACGCAAAACCTGAGCAAATTTCTCACAAAGCAGATTGGGTTTTTTTAATTAAAATGTATGGCTTCCTCTTTCAACATCTGAGTGTTTTAACTCACTTTAACTACCTGATACTGCACATGATGGACAGGAAACTTTACAAAATTCCCAGACATCTACATCTTATTCCTTAGGCAAATAAAACAAATCTCTCATTCTCTGTATCAATCCAGACCACTCATACTCTTATCAATTTTTTTTGCAATGACTGTAGCTGTCTCTAACAGTCACTGGGAAAGTTTGGCTAAAAATACCTCTGTTAAATTATCATGTACAAGACTAGAAGGACAAATGAAAGCAAAATAAGTTGAGAGAATTTCTTTGTTACAGTTTTACTGTATACAAACAGGTGTACATGCTTCATGAGAAAATCCATTGTTTTGTTTTAAATATGTACAATTCAGTTACAAATGACAAAAAAGAGAGCTAGGGTTATATGAAACCTCTGCAAAAGGAGTGAGGAGATGTATGGTGAAAAATCAGATTGAGCTAGACTATCCACTTTCCTAGACCTCACATTTAATTTTCCTTAAGAGTGGAGGGGAAAGGAGAAATGGCTGGTGGCTTTAGTTTGCGTACGATATGAACAAGGATATAGAGCCAGAGGAAAGCTGAACTGGGCAGTGGGAACCTTACATGATGTACATGGTGACAAAAAATAGAAATGGGGGGGAGCCTTTTTGATTTTTGAAAAGTTTTTCTTTTGTTGTTCAATATTATTAGCTTTATAACAAGGATCTCTGTGCATGTATATCATGTAACTTTTAATTCTATATACTGTGGCAAAGTACCTGTCTCTCCTCTCCTAGCTCAGTCCTTCTCAGCCTTGGAGACACAGGCTTGGGTAAAGCAAAAGCCCTTCACAGTCGCGCAGGGTCTGGCTGATCCTTTCTCAGTCAGGCCCTTGTTCTGTTGTCATCTCCTTCTGGGGAGAGTGCAACCTGCCTTGCAAGAAAAGTTTTTAGAGTTCAGCTGCCTCTACTCGCTGGCAGCTACTCTACTTCTCTCCTCCCCCCCCCCCCCCGCTTCCCTGCCAGGGAGGGTTTAAAAAGGTCTCCAGCCATTGGGGCCAGCTGAAACTAATTACCTCCCTGGTAACCCCTGTTCCAGCTGAACCTTATTCCTCCATGGTTAAGCCTTCTGGGACTAATTACTACCCCACTCTTGGTAGCTAAGTGTCCTGAGTTTGCCACATATCCCCCCCCCCCGCTCAACACTATGGGGTTGGGCTACTTGGGTCGGAAAGCAGTGCACCCTCGACAGGCCATCCACATTGCCATGTTGGGCTCCCGACCTGTGTCGTACCGTGAAGTGGAAGGGTTGAAGCAATAGGAACCATCTCGTTACTCTCGCATTTTTGTCCTTGTTTTGGTGCATCCACTGCAACGGGGCATGGTCCGTGACCAGGGTAAACCTCCATCCGAGTAGATAGTAGCGGAGGCTTTCAACTGCCCATTTTACCGCCAAGCATTCCTTTTCCACTATGGCATACTTCCGTTCCCTAGGCAGGAGCTTTCTACTGAGGTAGAGGACGGGGTGTTCGTCATCTCCGACCATTTGTGAAAGCACCACCCCCAGCCCTACTTCAGAGGCATCTGTTTGCAGGATAAACTCCTCCCTCCAGTCTGGGGCTATCAGTACGGGGTCTGTGCAGAGGGCCGTTCGCAGATCTGCAAAAGCGGCTTCGGCCTCAGCAGACCATTTTACTATATCTGGGCCCCAAGCCCTGGTCAGGTCCGTTAGTGGGCATGCCCTGGTGGCGAAGTGGGGAATGAAACGTCTATAGTACCCCACAAGTCCCAGGAATGCTCGGACCTGTTTTTTTCGGAGTGGTCGGGGCCACTTCTGTATGGCGTCTAGCTTGTTGAGTTGGGGCCTCCCCACGCCCCTCCCCACAATATATCCAAGGTATTTGGCCTCAGTTAATCCAATCGAACATTTGGAGGGATTCGCAGTCAGTCCGGCCTTTCTCAGGGTATCCAGGACTGCCTCTACCTTTCTTAGGTGCGTCTCCCAGTCGGGGCTATATATGATGACATCATCAAGATAGGCAGCAGAGTACTCCCCATGGGACCGTAACAGTTTGTCCATCAGCCGCTGGAAGGTAGTGGGGGCCCCATGCAATCCAAAAGGAAGAACAGTATAGTGATATAGTCCTTCTGGGGTTGCAAAGGCCGTCTTCTCCTTGTCGGCTTTAGCCAGGGGGATCTGCCAATAGCCCTTAGTAAGATCAAGGGTAGACATGAAACGGGCTTTTCCCAGTTTGTCAATCAGCTCATCTATCCTGGGTAAAGGGTAGGCATCAAATTGGGACACCTCGTTTAGCTTACGGAAGTCATTGCAGAACCTCATACTGCCGTCTGACTTAGGCACTAAAACCACGGGACTGGACCACTGACTATGAGACTCTTCAATGACTCCTAAGGCCAGCATCTTCCTGACCTCTTTCGTAATCTCTTCTCTCTTGGCCTCCGGGATCCGGTATGGCTTGACGTGCACCTTCACTCCAGGTTCTGTGAAGATGTGATGGTGAACCTCAGTAGTCCTGCCTGGCTTTTCTGAGAACACATCTTGGTTGCATTTGATCAGGCTGACCACTTCGGATCATTGTTCCAGGGTCAGCTCCGGGGATATTCCTACCAGGTTGGGCTGATTGCCTTTAGGGGATGGTGCCCCCAGCGCAACTACCAGAGCTTCTCTATCCTGCCAAGGTTTCAGCAGATTTATATGGTAGATCTGCTCCTGCTTCGGCGACCTAGCTGCCGGACCTTATAGTCAACTTCTCCTATGGCTTCGATTACCTCATAGGGCCCCTGCCATCTGGCCAGGAGCTTGCTCTCCGCCGTGGGTATGAGCACCATCACCCGGTCCCCCACCTGGAACTTCCGGGACCGTGCTTGACGATTGTAGTATGTCCGTTGAGTCCCTTGGGCCTTCTCCATGTGTTCGCGCACAAGAGGGCTGACTCGGGCTATTCGGTCTTTCATTTGCAGCACATGTTCCACAATGTTTCTCCCCGGGTTCGGCTGTTCTTCCCAGTCTTCTTTAGCCAGGTCCAGTATGCCCCTGGGGTGTCGACCATATAACAGCTCGAAGGGGGAGAATCCAGTGGAAGTCTGAGGAACTTCCCGTATGGCAAACAGTACATAAGGTAGCAGGGCATCCCAGTCTTTTCCGTCGCGGCTAATCACCTTTCGTAACAGGCTCTTCAAAGTCCTATTAAAACGTTCAATGAGGCCATCGGTCTGGGGGTGGTAGACCGACGTTCTGAGGGTCCGTATGTGGAGCATGGTACACAAGTCCGTCATCAGTTTAGAAACAAAGGGGGTCCCTTGGTCCGTCAGGATCTCCTTAGGTATCACTACTCTGGAGAATATCTGGACTAACTCTTTGGCTATGGTCTTGGACATGGCATTCCGTAGGGGGATGGCCTCGGGTTATCGGGTGACGTAATCTAGTACTACCAGGATGTATTGATGGCCCCAGGCCGTTAGTTCTCCCCTCCACTGGGACCCCATTTACCTCGACTACTTCCTTAAAAATGTTGTGGTATATGGGATCATTGGCCTGATCCTGACCAAAAGTCCCGCGTGTGGTCCCTATTGGCCCTATTTCGGGGGGGTCCACCTCCGTCTCCCCCTCAGGGAGGGAGCCTGAGGAACTCGGTCCAACAATTGGGTTGTAGTTGGCCGACCCCGTCCCACTGTCAGTTGAGTTCCCTCTTTCTCCTGCTAGTGTAGGCGTCAGGTACCGTGTCAGGATCCTCGTTCCCCTCCTTTTATCCGCCCTCCGTTCCCTCCAAGTCTTCCTGGACTTCCCCGGTGGGAAGAACACATCCTGGCTAAACTCGTGGAAGGTGGGGAGAGGGTCCCCGATCTGGGCCACCCTTTGGGTCCCAGAGTCCTTCTTTCCTTCTCCCTCATCCCCGGGGAGTAGGCCATCAAACCCCGGGAAGTCTCATCCGATAAGGACAGGGTAAGGGAGTTTCGGGACGACTCCCACTGTCAACTCAGCGGGGTTCCCTAGTACTTCTATGTGTATGGGAACGGTCGGGTAATAGCTGATATCCCCATGTACACAGGATATTCCCGAGCACTTGGCCTGGGATAATTGGCCCGGCCTGACCAGCTTCCCTGAGACCAGTGTGACTGCACTTCTCGAATCTATTAAAGCTGTGGTCTCTATACCATTCAGCTTAACGGGCCTAGTGTACCTATGGGGGACCATCGCAACCCCGACTAGACTTATTAGCTTGCATGGTCCCCCTATATCTCCCAGTTCACACTGCATGGGCTCTCCTAGATTAGGGCATTGGGCAGCAATATGCCCTAATTCACCACAGGCATAACAGCGGTACCCCCCTCGGGGCAGCCCCCTATTTTTCAGGCTGCTGGGATATATCCCCTGAACCTTTCTTCCCCAGTCCTCCAGTCTCTATGGGACTACCGGCGGCTCTTCCACCTCCTGCCTCCCCTCCATTTTCCGGCCTGGAGCTGGGGCAAACCGGGGCCTCGGTGCAGAGGCTGGTCTCCGATACTGGCACCTTCCTCCCTCGGGGGTCTGAGAAAGTTCTTGGGCTGCCAAGTACCTCTCCACGAGAGCAACTAGATCATCATAAGAGGAGGGATCATTTTGGCGGACCCACCCCCGTATGTCTGGCGGCAACCCTCTCATATACCTGTCCAATACCAGGGTTTCTACTACCTTCTCAGGCCCACGGGCCTCGGGGCGGAGCCACTTCCGCACAAAGTGTATCAAATCAAATAGCTGGGACTTCAGTGGTTTGTCCTCCCGGTACTTCCACTCGTGGAAGCGCTGTGCCCTTATGGCTGGCGTCATACCTGCCGTCGCCAGGATTTCCGCCTTCAGCTGAGGGTAATCCAGAGCTGCTTCTGCGGTCATGTCGAAGTAGGCTTTCTGGGCCTCCCCACACAAGAATGGAGCCAGCAGACCTGCCCACTGGTCTTGGGGCCAGGTCTCCCGCAGTGCCGTCCTCTCGAACGCGAGGAGATACTCCTCTATATTGTCATCCGTTGTCATCTTCTGTAAGTAGCTGCTTGCCCGTAGCGGCCGGGTCCCCTGGGCCACGTGCGTCATCGTGGTCAGGGCCTTCAGCTGGTTCACTACCTCGGTCAGGGTGGCTCGATCTTGGGCTGCCTGGCTCAGCAGCAGCTGGTTGGTCTCCTGTTGTACTCATACGGACTCTCGCTGGGCCGCCACCTGTACTTGGGTAGCCTCCTGCTGAGCCGTGGTGGCCTGCATCAACGCCTTCAGCACATCCTCCATTTTTCCACAAAAAAAAAAAAAATTCTCTCCCCCCCCCCCTTTTTTTTTTTTTTTTTTTTTTTTTTTAACACCTTGCCCTGTGATGGCTTGCCACTGAGCCTCACTCACTAGTGCATCCCACTCCTGACACCACGTGTGGCAAAGTACCTGCCTCTCCTCTGCTAGCTCAGTCCTTCTCAGCCTTGGAGACACAGGCTTGGGTAAAGCAAAAGCCCTTCACAGTCGCGCAGGGTCTGGCTGATCCCTTCTCAGTCAGGCCCTTGTTCTGTTGTCCTCTCCTTCTGGGGAGAGTGCAACCTGCCTTGCAAGAAAAGTTTTTAGAGTTCAGCTGCCTCTACTCACTGGCAGCTACTCTACTTCTCTCCTCCCCCCACCCCTCGCTTCCCTGCCAGGGAGGGTTTAAAAAGGTTCTCCAGCCATTGGGGCCAGCTGAAACTAATTACCTCCCTGGTAACCCCTGTTCCAGCTGAACCTTATTCCTCCATGGTTAAGCCTTCTGGGACTAATTACTACCTCACTCTTGGTAGCTAAGTGCCCTGAGTTTGCCACAATACTAAAAGTTAGAGTAGAACAAAAAACAACTTGCAGTTTGGAGTAAGTTAATGGTATTTCATTAACAAACTGTAAATAGTAACAGCATAAGCTAGATGTGAATCTGCTTTCACAGGTCATAAATGCTTAATGTTTATTACCAATAAAAGTCAAAGGAGCATTTAGTAAAGCAGTTTACCAAACAAACATTAAATACTGTAATGCATTAGCTTTAGTGGACAGAATTGGGTTAATTAATTAACAATGAGTAATCCGTTAAGGCTTTATTCACCACAAATGATCTGCAGCCTTTCATTTTAAAAGAGCAGATGAAAGCTGAAAAGCAGTGAAGGAGCAGCTTATATTCAGTGGGTGTGTGCTACAAAGCCACAATAGGTGAAGTGTTCATTTTAATGATCATTTCTGTCCTGATTCAACATACTCCCATATGGACTTTGCATATACGGGGTTAGATTTTCTGTTGTTGATGTTTTTAAAGTTAATCTGTTTAATGATCTGGAATAACTAGTGTGAGAATTCTGGGTAAACCATTGTGATAATATTTCAGAAACAAATTATTTCAGGTCCAGCTTTGTTCTCCGGCTTTGACTTCACAATTGTATGAGGTGCAGAGGCTGTAATGCCACAGATAACAAATATCATACAGAAGAATGACCAACCAGTTTGAACATTTACGAGTGTGATGGGTTTTCCCTAACTAGAAGCAGTGATCTTAAAAAATAAATATCTATGATGGAATCTTGGCACCTTTGAAGTCAAAGGAAAAACTCCTATTGACTTCAGAGGGCTAGAATTTCACCTCTGAATTACAGTGACTATGTGCAGGTGTCTTAAACAGATAGCTAAGGATTAATGTCTCTTTCACCTGGAAAGGAGTAACCTGAAACACCTGACCAGAGGACCAATCAGGAAACAAGACTTTTTCAAATCTGGGTGGAGGGAAGTTTGTGTCTGAGTTCTTTGTTCTTTGTCTTGTGTCTGACCCTCTCGGCTCTGAGAGTGATCTTTCTGTCTCCTGCCTTTCTAATCTTCTGTTTCCCAGTTGTAAGTACAAAGAGATAAGACGATAAGGTTTATATTGTTTTCTTTTTGTATTTTCATGTGTGTAGTTGCTGGGATGTGTTAAATTATATTCTTTGTGGATAAGGCTGTTTATTCATATTTCTTTTAAGCAATAGACCCTGTATTTGTCACCTTAATACAGAGAGACCATTTTTATGTATTTTTCTTTCTTTTTACATAAAGCTTTCTTTTTAAGACCTGTTGGAGTTTTTCTTTAGTGGGGAACTCCAGGGAATTGAGTCTGTAGCTCACCAGGGAATTGGTGGGAGGAAGAAGTCAGGGGGAAATCTGTGTGTGTTAGATTTACTAGCCTGACTTTGCATTCCCTCTGGGTGAAGGAGGAGGATGGGGGGGCAGCTTGGCTCTCTCTCTCGGTACTTGTGTTTCCAGGACTGGAAATAGGGAGGGTGGAATCCCTCTGTTTAGATTCACGGAGCTTGCTTCTGTGTATCTCTCCAGGAACCCAGGGAGGGAACACCTGGAAGGAGGAGGGGGAAGGGAAATGGTTTATTCCCCTTTGTTGTGAGACTCAAGGAATTTGGGTCTTGGGGTCCCCAGGGAAGGTTTTTTGGGGGACCAGAGTGCCCCAAAACACTCTAATTTTTTGGGTGGTGGCAGCCTTACCAGGTCCAAGCTGGTAACTAAGCTTGGAGGTTTTCATGCTAACACCCATATTTTGGACGCTAAGGTCCAAATCTGGGAATATGTTATGACAGCAGGTGCAATAGCTTTCTCTGTTTTATTGTTTCTCTTGTTCACTACAGAGCATACTGATACTGCAAAATTAATGGTGAACGATAATGTTTATGTTCTGGATTTCTGTATACTCTGTGTAGGGAGATCCAAATATCAGACCCCAAGGATTAAATCCTGGCCTCATGGAAGCAAATGGGAGTTTTGCCATTGACTTCAGTGGTATTGGGTTTTCACACCAAGTCTACCAGGCAGATCTGAAAGGAGAATTATGTGCTTAGTATTATGCTACCAGATTGTCAGAGCTAATTTATTTTGTGACATTCATGAATGCCCCACTCCTAAGATCAGTTAGGCACATGCTCAACTTTATACATGTGGATAGCTCCACTTAAATCAACGGTCTATGTTTCTGCAGGACTGGGTCCATGATTATTTTATATGAATTATTCTTCATAAAAACATTTTGAAAACCCACAGTATCCACCTTCAAATCCCTTCTTAAAATTCTCCTTTGCTCTGATGACTGCAAACAACTTGACAACATTTATGCTGCTGTTGTGTTGTGACTGTTATCTATAACCAATATTGGCTCATTGTTGCCTTGTAATCCCTCATCTGTCTGTATCCATCTGTTGTCTCTTGTTTTATACATGGATTGTAATCTCTTTGGGGCAGGGGCTATCTCTTTGTTCTGATGTATGTACAGCATCTACCACAGTGGGGTCCTGGTACATGATGAGGGCTTCTCGACACTACGGTAATGTAAATAAATAATATCATATTATTAAATGTATATTTCCACTGGGGGTTACTACTTCCTGGTGCTGAAATTGTGCAGACAAATGAGAATTTTGGTGACAGAAGATGCAATAAACAAGTGACTGCAAAGAGTGCTTTTTTTATAACCTTGGAGTTTGGGGGTTTATTTCACAGACTCTCGTTTGATAGCAGTTTATAGTTATCATAATAATCTGGCTAATGTTCTGTAATTTAATTACTGCACTGTTGTGAACATTAACAATTGTAACAGATCTGAGATACAGTGGGAGAAACTGGCAATATTCATATTTCAGTTAGTTACAGCCTATTGCATAATTACTACAGACAAGTTACCATTTAAATTGTAGCTGCATAAGGAATGAATTACAACAATAATTATATGGCTAATACTGTCCTTGAACTGAAATAAAGAAGGCAAAACCAAAATTATAGCATGGCTTAGGGTGACCAGATGTTTCGCTTTTATAGAGACAGTCCTGATTTTTAGGTCTTTTTCTTATATAGGCTCCTATTACCCTCCACTCATCCTCTGTCCCGATTTTTCACACTTGCTGTCTGGTCACCCTAGTAACAAGTATGTTATTTATGAAAAAAATCAATTGTTTTCAGAACCTTGAATTTATCAATAAAGATCATGAATTAAAATGTTTTCTCAATAAATTTTACAATAATTAGTCATTCAAAAAAAAATTAAATGAGATACTTCCTGATCTGTGATACTTTTGAATTTTTAGAATTTAAATCAGCTTTGAATCTGATATAATGATATGTAACAGACCATAAAATGCCAACGTGTTGGAGTTTGTTGTTAAACTTTTGTTATATGGAAATATTGCTATCTAATTAAATGCTGGATTTACCCAGGAGACTTTCTGATGTCTCAAATAAATGATGCATATTCTTCTTTTTAACCTAAATACATATTTATTGCTGATAGATACTTAAACAGCTTGAATAGAACCATTATGGTCTCTGAACTAAATATCAACCCCTTTTCATTTTCCCTTTTAATTACTGTAGGACAGATCCTCAGAAGGTGGAAATTATCATAACTCCATTGCCACCAATGGGATTGTGCTGCTTTACACTGCCTGAAGAACTGAGTCTACATTTATTTATCTTTGATTGTGGAATGCCTCTGAAGGAACCAGCATGTTTCTGTGGTGAATAAAATCTTTTATAACCTTCATTTTTCACTAGAGATTAAAATATTACCAGGATATGAGCTATGGTAAAACTTGGGTGAAACTGGAAATGTGCAAAACTGATCAGATGGCAAGATACTATTTTTGTTCCAATTGTGGCAAGGCTACATTGTGGTCTAAATACAAATATTTATGGCATAGATATGAAAGGTAGAAGATAAGTCACAGCAGAATCTGATACTACATTCTTCAGCTTTTGTCATTTCGAAGCACTGGTTTTAAAGGTCAACCTTTGTTTCCTTGACAATACTCTACAAATGTGATTCACTCACAGAATCCAGTTCAAGATCTTGTATAGCATATTTTGTTGACACTGTTGAGCATAACTAATAGCCGATATGGGAAACAATAGTGGTTTTAAGTGTGTTTAGGATGACCAGATAGCAAGTGTGAAAAATCGGGATGGGGATGAGGGGTAATAGGAACCTATATAGAAAAAGATTCCAGAATTGGGACTGCCCCTATAAAATCGGGACATCTGGTCACCCTAAGTGTTTTGCACAGTATACTGTACTTGCACTGTGATATTTCATGATAGAGCTTTACAAAATAAGTCACTGCCTTCAAAAATCTCCATACTTCTTTCATCATGCCAGAATTCTTATTCCACTCAATGTCAGAATAAATTGCATGATTGATGCTCTAGTCTGTTTATCTAGGAACACTTAAATTCCATTTTTAAAATCAATACTTAAGAATAAAGTAACACTAGAGCAATTTTGTCCATGTTAGTAAAAATGCTGGCAAAAAATTCAGCTGGGGAATTAGCATGTTATATAATTTTTAAAACCAATATAAGTTAACAGTGGGCTATGCTGGCTCAGTATTCCTTATATTTGGGTGACACTTCTTCCCCCAAAAAATAATAAGATGGCAAGGCAATTAACTTCAGGTGACCAATGTACTCAAGTTACATAGTCTTCTATACTTTCTAAAAAGTTATAGTAGGTTGAGTTACCGTAGGTAGCATAGGCATTAATTGTTTCACTTGGTTCCCCTACCTACAATGTGATCAGAGCCATAGAACTATATCCTGTTCTTACAGGAATGCATTTAACAACAACAAAAATTGGCATTAAACAACAAAGAAAATAGAAAAAATTCCAACTAATGTCAATATGGGGGGAGCACCAAGTAAGAAATAGAAAAGAGTTAGGACTGAACTTGTAGAATGACCATCTGTTTCCCCCAGGCCTCTAGTTGTGAAAGGGCCAAAACACATTGGAGCCATTGTAGTTCTGCTCCCTTCTTCAAGAAGCAGAAAGACCACATACTTAGGGCTTGTCTCCACTTACTGGATTGACAAGCAGCGATTGATCCACCAGGGATCAATTTAGCAGGTCTAGTGAAGACTCACTAAATTGACTGCCAATCGTTGACTATGGTACTCCACTGGAATGAGAAGCATAACGTAAATCGATGGGAGAGTTTCTCCCGTCGACCTAGTGTGGTGTAGACACCGCAGTAAGTCGACCTAAGGTACGTCGACTCCAGCTATGTTATTCACATAGCTGGAGTTGCATAACTTAGGTCGACTTGGCCCCGTAGTGTAGACCTGCCCTAAGACTCAGTAGCTCCTTCTATGACATAAGCCAAACTCTGTAGTGGTGGCCCACACCATGCAAATATACATATAGCCTTATTGTGAGCTGGTTATAGCTAAGGGGCAGCAGTAGTAACTGCATGTTGGGTGCATAGTTGCTCCCTAACCTACCTCTGAACAGAGACCATGTTTCCTTCAAACTCTGCCTTGATCGTTCATGAAAATCCAGTATTCTATTCACATAGTTAATACATCATGCAATTCTACTGACTGAATCATCTCTTGTTGGTAAGTTCATTATTTGTACAGTTTTTCAGGATTTAATAAAAAGTCAAAACCACATAATGTCATTGCCATAATATAATTTTAGAATAGGTATAATATTATTTGGCTTCATTGTTACTTTATTTAATTTATACTTCCAGCCTAAATGCTGGAAATTGCAAACCTTGTCTTTTAAATGGGTTCCCCACTGACAACAAAATTCACATGCACAAGCCCGAGGGGATTAAGGAATATTTATATTTAATAGTAACCTATGAAGATAGATACAATCTCATTTTAGACCCCAGCAGATAAACACTTACAGACATCAGTAACAGAAGTGGTAACACAATTTACATGCATAAATGTTTGCAGGGTCATAGGTTTTGTTTTTCGTAGCATTTTTTTTTCCTCCCCCTTTTCAATAAAGCTTCTCCCCCCTCCCACTGAAATAAGGTTAACTTTAAACTCCTTAGTGCCCTTTTGGTCTGCTGTCTCCCAGTCTAGCAAACCAACTATGTCACTTTGGCCCACAGCCTGGAATTGTTAGTGTCCCACTGTGTGGTAATTGCCCGGCAGTGGTTTCTGGATGTGCTTATCTGGGGAGCCTTTGTGTTGTCTTCCTATATCTTTAAAAACTCATGGTGATCGGGGGAGGTCCAGGATAACTGGAAAAAGGCTAATGTAGTGCCCATCTTTAAAAAAGGGAAGGAGGAGGATCTGGGGAACTCGAGGCCAGTCAGCCACATCTCAATCCCTTGAAAAATCATGGAGGAGATTCTCAAGGAATCAATTTTGAAGCGCTTTGAGGAGATGAAAGTGATCAGGAACAGTTAGCGTGGATTCACCAAGGGCAAGTCATGCCTGTCTAACCTAATTGCCTTCTATGAGGAGATAACTGACTCTGTGGATGAAGGGAAAGCAGTGGATGTTTTATTCCTTGACTTTAGCAAAGATTTTGATATGGTCTCTCACAGTGTTCTTGCCAGCAAGTTAAAGAAACATGGGCTGGATGAATGGACTATATGGTGGATAGAAAGCTGGCTAGATCATCGGGCTCAACTGGGCTCAATCGGGATCATCAATGGCTCCATGTCTAGTTGGCAGCCAGTATCAAGTGGACTGTCCCAATGGTTGGTCCTGGGGCCAGTTTTGTTCAGTATCTTCATTAATGATCTGGAGGATGGCGTGGACTGCACCCTCAGCAAGTTTGCAGATGACACTAAACTGGGAGGAGCGGTAGCCATGCTGGAGGATAGGGATAGGATACAGACAAATTAGAGGATTGGGCCAAAAGTAATCTGATGAAGTTCAGCAAGGACAAGTGCAGAGTCCTGCACTTAGGACAGAAGAGTCCCAGGCACTGCTACGGTCTAGGGACCAAGTGGCTAGGCAGTAGTTCTACCGAAAAGGACTTAGAGGTTACAGCGGATGAGAAGCTGGATATGAGTCAACAAGGTGTCCTTGTTGCCAAGAAGGCTAACAACATTTCGTATAAGTAGGAGTATTGCCAGCAGATCGAGGGATGTGACCATTCCCCTCTATTCAGCATTGGTGAGGCCTCATCTGGAGTACTGTGTCCAGTTTTGGGCCCCACACTACAAGGAGGATGTGGAAAAACTGGAAAGAGTCCAGTGGAAGGCAACAAAAAATATTAGGGGGCTGAAGCACATGACATAAGGAGAGGCTGAGGGATTGTTTAGTCTGCAGAAGAGAAGAATGAGGGGGGATTTGATAGCTGCTTTCAAGTACCTGAAAGGGGGTTCCAAAGAGGATGAATCTAGACTGTTCTCAATGGTAGCAGATGACAGAACAAGGAGTAATGGTCTCAAGTTGCAGTGGGGGAGGTTTAGGTTGGATATTGGGAAAAACTTTTTTACTAGGAGGGTGGTGAAGCACTGGAATGGGTTACCTAGGGAGGTGGCAGAATCTCTTTCTTTAGAGGTTTTTAAGGTCAGGCTTGACAAAGCCCTTGCTGGGATGAGTTAGTCAGGGATTGGACCTGCTTTGAGCTGGGGGTTGGACTAGATGACCTCCTGAGGTCCCTTCCAACCCTGATATTCTATGATTCTATGATACAGTCGCCATTGAATTCAAGCATTATAGATGTATAATAAACATTCCAATATTCCAAATATAAATAAATCAACCTGGTCATCCAGTAACCTCATAGTCCTGGTCTCACACAATGTACATAAAATTGTGTCATAATATTATTACATATTGGTCCCATGCCTGTCACACAAGTTACAAATGGTAAAGAGTTTTAAAAAGGTTACATTTGTTCTCTATGATGTATGCTTTACAGTTATTTTCTTTAAAAGAAATAATTTTAAAGGCCTCTTTAAAGGACACTGTTCTTGACATTTCATGACTGACATGCATGTCAGAGATTACAAGTTGATCGGGGACAAAGTTAAAAAGAGACTATTTTGAACAAAGCCTTTGAAAGCCTAATGTGAGATGCTTGACCACACGTAGTTTATCTGAGCCTCTTTGAAGTGCAGGTTTTAATCATGCACCTACATGCAACTGCCATGAAAATTCATCACTAGCTCATCAGATGAAAACTCTAGTGATATATGTTATAATGATCTTGCCCCAGGAACAAACCTTTTTTTAATACTTTGAAATATTTCCAATGAAAAGGCAGGTCCTCTGCTGAATTCCACTAATGTGCATGTGTGGTAATCACAGTACGTTTGCTGCCCACACTGAACATATGGCAGTGATGTTAAATGTTAAAGCCACAAGGGTGTCTGGCACAGGACTATAATTTTCATGCTGCTAAGTAGGAGGGTATTCTATAGCAAAGCAACTTGGCTTGCTTAAATTCCTACAGATTCCACAGGTGAATAAATCAAATTCTTGAGTAAGATTTTTAATACTGTACTATAATATTGTGTTATTTTAATAGAGTGTCTCCAATGTTTGTTTTTAGTAAAACCTGGTGAGCATTAGTAAACCACTAATGGAAAACATCTCTACTCTGTATAGGACCTTTCATCATGATCTTAATTTAGATATTGAAGTTTTCTTTCTTGCCTTTGAGATGTTTTATTCAGGATGTGCATTGGCTGAAATGTTAAAAAAGTAAATCTTTACTTGTGTGCACCCAAACATGACATCTAATCAACATTCATGCAGAAATCTTGAATCTACACGTTCAAGTCTTGGGTGTAAAAGTTATATATGTGCAAAAATGCAAATATGCAAAATTGTGGGGGGGATTTTAGAACTTGCATTTGGGTTCTTTGAAATCTTAGCCTTGACATTATAACTTGCAAAGAACAGTTAAATAGTTATGTCACTCTCATCAAACCAAAATAATCAAAGTTTGACATGCAATCAGGATTATGTTGTTAAAAGCTTATTTTATGTGCTAGAAAGAATCCTTACTCTGTTCTCTTTGTTTCAACCTGTCTGATTAAGAGTTAGATGCACATACATTGTTCCATTGGCAATGTGTGCAGTACTTTCTGAGTGACAGATTAAAGAATCTCTGTATTTTAAATACATTTCTTTTCTTGACAATGTGAATCACATAATCCCCTTTCGTATCCATTTTAATAAACTGTGCTTTATGCTGATCTAGTGATTGAACATTTGATAAGGATTATAAAAATGTGTTTCATTTATGTTAAATCACCACCATTTCTCTTTGAATCTGACTTAAGTAAAGTGTATGGAGATAGATGTAGTTCCTTTCCCTGGCCATTTTAGAAAGCACTGATCTCCCATCTAAGGCTAGCGTGCCTTAGCTCTTAATTACATTTCACTTGTTAAAATCATGCCTGTTATGATAGCCTCCCTTGATAAATGTGCCAAATGTCTGGTTTCCAAGGATGGAGTTGCAGTATGAGAGTGGAGTGTGTTTGAATACAGGGTGGTAGCTCTTGGCAATAAGATTCTCTTACAGCTAACACTAATAATGATTTTAGGCATAATTTACGCTACAGCCCTGCGCAAGACTATTTTTTTAAATCTCATTGTGCCTCACAATACCCACTCCTAGTCCCACCTGCTCACACCTTATTTTTTGCATTTTTATCCCACTCGTACCCGTGAAAACCTCAGATCCCACAAATCCTGCAAAAGAGACAGATTCCACCCACTTCTTTAAAAAAAAAAGAAGTTGGTTAATATATGATCTATACAAATGGAATTCAGACATAATTTTTACCACTAAATGAATACAAATAGTCTTGCTTAAAGAACGTACAAATATTTTAACTCCTTTTATAATAGACATCAAATCTCTTTCTATCCCTCACTTAAATTTAAGTATTAACATTTTTAAAGTGTTTTCCCATAAATTACCACAGTTTGTCTTTTTTTTTTTTTTTTTGTCCGATCCGACCTGCAACAAAGTAGGTTTTACCTGCTCCCACTATTATGGCAGTGGTTCCTCTGGGATCCCAATCCCGCTGCAGGGCTTTCATTTTTTTCACCAAATCCAGCAGAATGAAGCTGCCCCCTTCTACTCCGTCTTTGTTTTGAATTAGAACAATGGGGAAGTTGTATCCAAAATTCCTGAATTCTGAGCAGAAAACTTCACTTTCTAGCATTCTGGAGAGGGATGATCTCTGGGCTTGTGGGGTGAGGTACAGGATTTCATTGTGTGCAGAGAAGTAAACATGGAGTTTGCCTGAGCGCAGTTGTGCAGACAGCTTCAGATTTATTTCCTAAATCAGTTTTCCCATTATCCCTTCCTTTAGTTGCACCCCTGCTCTAACACTGAAACCATCAACCTTCTTTCAGTTAGTTTGATTCTCCCTGTACCTTGCGCTGTCCTTCCCTCATACACATTGTACAGTCCCAACTTGGGTGAGGAAGGCAGTTCGGTAGCACGCTACCTCAGGGAGTCGGCAGGGGAGCTCAACTTTAAATATTGAGCCACTGCTCCATAGGTTTGTCAGCAAAACTCTCTTGGGAACTAATTGAATTGGCATAGCCCTTGGTTCTCCTGGATGCGCTCTCACCTGCCAGTAACCTACATATTTGACCACCTATGTGGCCCTTTGCCAAGGTTAGCTAGCCAATAGGTTTGGGTGCAAGGGATAGCTCAGTGGTTTGAGCATTAGCCTACTAAAACCACGCTTGTGAGTTCAATCCTTGAGGGGGGCCAGCTTGCAGCTGTAACTTAAACCCAGACTAGGCACTTTGGGGTCAGAAAGCTGCAATTGTCCCTGAAAGACACTCCCCCACCTCTACTTTCATTGGATTTTCCAAGGATAATCTTGCCCTGTGTCTGTTGTTATTTGAGTTATTCCTACCTACTGATACACAGGGCCAGGTTTCATCCCTGATGGGACTCCTTTGGCTTCCTTGGGTTACACAAAGATGACTTTGGCCCACAGTCTTTGTAGCAAATCTTATTATAACCATCAGGGATGAACTCTGAGGAGAGATTAGAGATAAATAGAGATGCCTTACCCATCTGCTTTGCTTGTTTCTATTCTTCAATCCAACGGATATGTACTGCTCCCTGGGGAAAGAGATTTCCCTGAGGTGCAATTTATAAATTTCTTTCCAGGTTTTCTGTGGATGTTTTGTGCTGCTGTTCTTCAAACAAACCATTAGGAATCTTTGCAAAGGAGATAAAAGGAAACCTTGAAGAACCCCAAACTGTCTTCCAAGTGAACCTACAAATTCACAGCAATAATGCATTAGATTGAGTGAATGATGGCAGCTGCAAAACTGGGTAGTCTGTTACTGGAGTTATGTTATAGCGGGAGTTTTTGCCCATTCCTTCAAACAAAAGAATAGTTTATAAATTGAATAGCTAGAAAGTTATTCTCTAATCCAACAATGAATTTAACATCAAAGAGTCACAACTCCACATAAATGAAACGCTAATAAAAGAAAATGGGTCTGGCCCTCTAATCCTTAATCATATGTGCAGCCTGTACTCAAGAAAGCTGTCCTGTTGAAGTCAAGTAAAAACTGCGGGTGATTGACTTCTGAGTAAAGGTTTTGGGATGAGCTCTTCAGCCTGGTTAAAGACCTATTTATTTCACAATGAACCCTGTTGATCCAGCATTTATAATGAAGGCCTGTATAGCCCATATCTTATACAAATAACCTCTTGCCAATCAATCAAGAGTAATGATTATTTTGCCTTACAAAAGTGTAAGATGGAAGACCGAAATCTGTAAAAATGATAAACCTATTACAGGATTATAGGACACCAAGGTGATGTATTAAAAGATGTTTCCACTCTAATGGAGTAAGCAAAAATCACTACTGTTGAAGCAGAATCTAATGCCCTGCGGAAATCCCTTTCACCTTGGTGTTTTTAAGTTGTGATGCTATATTCTTCTAGGGGCTGAAACCAGCAATTAATTAATTAATAAAAAGCTTTGCAGGATGCAGGCAACAAAGCCAGAACCTAATTCTAGTTCACTGCCAGAGAAAGCTGAGGACTCTGCTGGATCTTCCATGCCACTAGCCTGCTCAAGAAGGTCCTTCAGATCTGTCTACAATCCTTGCAATCTATCAGCCCTGCCTTTTGTAATGTGGCAAGGGAATCATCTGAGCATGTTTGTGGAATCCCCCTAACATTCAATAAGTAATAGGTCTACCATGTAAATAAGAGCATAATGCAAGGAAGAGAAATAGGTGGTATTCTTTGTGCACCAACTCCTCAGCTGGAGTAAGTGAGTATAGCTCCAAGCAGTTCAATGGTACTACACCAATGTACATCTGCTGGGGATCGGACCCAGGGTTTTTAAAGTGGAAGTGTAAGAAATAGTCATCTGACAGTTTTTGTTGTTGTAAGTCTTCAGAAATAAATTTTCAGATTCCAGTGTGCTAAGAAAAAAATTCTGATGAATAAAGTTCAGTGAGTCAGACATTGGTATTAACCTGAATTTTACGTATTATAATATATCTCACTCCTTTCACAATGGTGCCTTATAAATTCAGTAAGGTGAACATGTGAGTTTCTGTATTGCTATGAGTCCTTCAGGCCAGTGAGTTATATTTTATTTCTCTAGTGGAAAATTCTAAGGATTAAACTCAAGCAAATACCAAAAACAAACACCTTGGGATTCTGAGCCACCAATACTTTTGACATGAAAATAATATATAATCTTTGCTTTTCTTTCCAGTATCTGTCACTGCCTCATCTGCATTCTGCCAGTTAGCCCATGTCCTTGGGATTTATTCTAATATTCCAAAATCCTGACATCCTACCTTCAAACAGCTAACTCTTTAAATGATTATCCTGCCACAAAATGTTTTCACCTTGCTCTCGCAGAATATGCCTCACCCTCAACATTACACTGGCTTAAGCCACAGAGATAACTATATTCCCTATCCTAGCATGGGGACATTTTGGAATGAGCTTTTTACCATTTTTAGGCCTGATTCAAAACCCATTGGTATCAATAGAAAGATGTGCACTGACTTCAATGACATTTGGATTAGGTCCTTATTAATGAAATTTCCAGTTTTCAAGGTAGGTCCGGAAATATTGGACCTTAATGCAATGATATTACTCTATATAGACAAACACATATAAATAATTTTAGAGGTTTTAAATAGCATTAGCTGTATTTTCCCCCTCCTTCCAAGGCCTGGATTTAGGATTACTAAAAGCACCTGGGTCCGATATAAAAAGTAGTATTAATTTTTAAATACTCCTGAGCATTTCTAACATATTTTGAAGAAAAAAAAATCTAGCATATGCAAGACAGATGATGACAGGGTATAATAAACAGGTTCTATCAGCCCTTATTTGGGATGGCTGCACTATTGTCAAACCCGAGCATTCAAACTTATATTTCAGGACACCCCTCTCCCCCCAAGGCATGTGATTGGCTCAAAATGAGATTTCTTAAAATTAATATTTTTTTCTTTTGCCTCCTGGTTTTAGAGAGTTTAGTGCAGATTTAGTTCATGTTTTCAAGTTTTTCTCCGTAATCATGAAGGCTAGACATTTTTTTCTTTTGTAAGTGAAAGCTGAGAGTATCACATAAAGAGTTGACTGTAGGAGCTGGGAGCTTTAAGAAAAATAAATATAATGAGGCTTGTGATAAAAATCACAAAAGTCGGCAATACTCTGACTTACATAACTTACGCTCTGCCTTCACAAGATGTGAACACTGTGGCTATCCCAAACACTTGTTGATAAACCTCAGACCTCTTCATCGTGAATTTAGATATATGTATTGATAAAATAGGAAAGGAAGGGAGATGCATAAAACCCTGAAATGAGCATTCTCTGCTTGATCTGCTTTTTTTAAATTGTCTGAGACTGTTTGTAAGAAGATTCAGTTGGTCTATATTTTGTCTTGCTTTATTTTATAGGTCACACTTTATATTAAGTTGCCATTTATAACTTGTGTTTAAAGGGTCAATAAATTTTCAGTAGGTGTTTTAATAAATGGTTAATTCTTTATTGCTTTTAAGATGTCTTAAGTATCAGAGGGTAGCCGTGTTAGTCTGGATCTGTAAAAGCAGCAAAGAATCCTGTGGCACCTTATAGACTAACAGACGTTTTGGAGCATGAGCTTTCGTGGGTGAATACCCACTTCCTCAGATGCATGTAATGGAAATATCCAGGGGCAGGTATATATATGTGTGCTAGCAAGCAAGCTAGAGATAACGAGGTCAGTTCAATCAGGGAGGATGAGGCCCTGTTCTAGCAGTTGAGGTGTGAAAACCAAGAGAGGAGAAACTGGTTCTGTAGTTGGCAAGCCATTCACAGTCTTTGTTCAATCCTGAGCTGATGGTGTCAAATTTGCAGATGAACTGAAGCTCAGCAGTTTCTCTTTGAAGTCTGGTCCTGAAGTTTTTTTGCTGCAGGATGGCCACCTTAAGGTCTGCTATAGTGTGGCCAGGGAGGTTGAAGTGCTCTCCTACAGGTTTTTGTATATTGCCATTCCTAATGTCTGATTTGTGTCCATTTATCCTTTTCTGTAGAGACTGTCCAGTTTGGCCGATGTACATAATAGAGGGGCATTGCTGGCATATGATGGCGTATATTACATTGGGGGATGTGCAGGTGAATGAACCAGTGATGGTGTGGCTGATCTGGTTAGGTCCTGTGATGGTGCCGCTGGTGTAGATATGTGGGCAGAGTTGGCATCGAGGTTTGTTGCATGGATTGGTTCCTGAGCAAGAGTTATTATGGTGTGGTGTGAAGTTACTGGTGAGAATATGTTTCAGGTTGGCAGGTTGTCTGTGGGCAAGGATTGGCCTGCCACCCAAGGCCTGTGAAAGTGTGGGATCATTGTCCAGGATGGGTTGTAGATCCTTGATGATGCGTTGGAGGGGTTTTAGCTGGGGGCTGTATGTGATGGCCAGTGGAGTCCTGTTGGTTTCTCTCTTGGGTTTGTCTTGCAGTAGGAGGCTTCTGGGTACACGTCTGGCTCTGTTGATCTGTTTCCTTATTTCCTCGTGCGGGTATTGTAGTTTTGAGAATGCTTGGTGGAGATTTTGTAGGTGTTGGTCTCTGTCTGAGGGGTTAGAGCAGATGCGGTTGTACCTCAGTGCTTGGCTGTAGACAATGGATCGTGTGATGTGCCCGGGATGGAAGCTGGAGGCATGAAGGTAGGCATAGCGGTCGGTGGGTTTTCGATATAGGGTGGTGTTAATGTGACCATCACTTATTTGCACCGTGGTGTCAAGAAAGTGGACCTCCCGTGTAGATTGGTCCAGGCTGAGGTTGATGGTGGGGTGGCAGCTGTTGAAATCATGGTGGAATTTTTCCAGAGTCTCCTTCCCATGGGTCCAGATGATGAAGATGTCATCAATGTAGCGTAGATAGAGAAGGGGTGTGAGTGGACAAGAGCTGAGGAAGCGTTGTTCCAGGTCGGCCATGAAGATATTGGCATATTGTGGGGCCATGCGGGTGCCCATAGCAGTGCCACTGATCTGGAGATATATATTGTCATCAAATATGAAATAGTTGTGTGTAAGTATAAAGGCACAGAGCTCAGCAGCCAGTTGTGCTGTGGCATCATCAGGGATAGTGTTCCTGACAGCTTGTATTCCATCTGTGTGTTGGATGTTTGTGTAGAGAGCCTCTACATCCATGGTGGCTAGGATGGTGTTTTCTGGGAGGTCACCAATGCATTGTAGTTTCCTCAGGAAATCAGTGGTGTCGCGGAGATAGCTGGGAGTGCTGGTGGCATAGGGTCTGAGTAGAGAGTCCATATATCCAGATAGTCCTCTACGGAAAAGGATTAATGGACACAAATCAGACATTAGGAATGGCAATATACAAAAACCTGTAGGAGAGCACTTCAACCTCCCTGGCCACACTATAGCAGACCTTAAGGTGGCCATCCTGCAGCAAAAAAACTTCAGGACCAGACTTCAAAGAGAAACTGCTGAGCTTCAGTTCATCTGCAAATTTGACACCATCAGCTCAGGATTGAACAAAGACTGTGAATGGCTTGCCAATTACAGAACCAGTTTCTCCTCTCTTGGTTTTCACATCTCAACTGCTAGAACAGGGCCTCATCCTCCCTGATTGAACTGACCTCGTTATCTCTAGCTTGCTTGCTAGCACACATATATATACCTGCCCCTGGATATTTCCATTACATGCATCTGAGGAAGTGGGTATTCACCCACGAAAGCTCATGCTCCAAAACGTCTGTTAGTCTATAAGATGTCTTAAGAGTCTCTCCATGCTCTTATTTTTGAGCTTTGAATCTCTCCTGTTGTGCCATTGATAAATCAAATGTTAAGATGTTTTATAGTGTTGAAATGATGCCCTAAAACAAGTTATGAATATATACTTCTTAGACAGTGTGTGTGTGTGTGTGTGTGTGTGTGTGTGTGTGTGTGTGTGTGTGTGTGTGTGTGTTTAAGGCCTACAGACATTCCACTAAAAAGAAAATAGTTTGAACAGGAAGGCATCTCCACTTTATAGCAATGACTAGAAGAACACATACTGTATGGAACTAATAAAGAAAATAATAACAAGAAAGACGTCACAGTTTCAGTGTTTACATCAGTGAAATTGTTTTACTTTCTTTCTTAACAGAAGTATCTTAAACCTCTTCCTGTTACCTTTTCCTAGTAATGCTGCTGGATTTGTTCTGCAGTGATTAATAAAAGCCATCCTTGAAGTACATGGAGCACCAAAACAACCAAATGAGGCTGTTACTGCCCGGGAAATCAGTTTTCAGTGGATAAAAGATCAGGGTGGTTTTTTGTCAGTAGATACTCCTGTTGGGAATTTTTATCACCTATAAAGCGCTGCATCTGTGACCTTTGTTAGTATTTTATCAATAAGAAAGAACTGAATAATTCCACCATTTTTATAAGTCACTCATCTATATTTAAACAGTATTGAAAAGAGAATCTGCTGAGAGCATTGGAGTCAAGTTGCTGATTTTAAGTGTTGTCTCTTATGGTCATATCACAACTTTAGTTGCTTTATTTTGTTTAACACTTAAAATGCAGCGTGTGTATTATCTCCATCATTTAACAAATCACCAGTCTATTCAGTTAGACTGACCAGATGTCCTGATTTTATAGGGACAATCCCGATATTAGGGGCTTTTTCTTATATAGGTGCCTATTACCCCCTACCCCCTGTCCTGATTCTTCACACTTCACACTCTGGTCACCCTATTTACAATTGTTATATTGCCAGTGTGTTTATGTCAACGGTAGTCGAGGTAACTATAGTGTTCATGCTGTCTGTCTCAAGATACCCTGTATCAGATGATACAGGAACAGAGAGGAAGGGTGATCTTGGGGTAAAGCAGGGAACTGGATTCAAGCTGTGTGTATTTCTGCCTTTGATTCACTGTGACTTTCAGCATGTCCGTCACTCTCCAAGCCAGTACACCCATCTGCAAAATTAATGTAATAGTATTCACTTACCTCATGAGATTGTAATGGGGCTTAATGAAAAGTACTTTGTGTGAAGACATAAGTTCAAAATATTACTCTTACTCCTCTGGGGATGTATGGAGGATTCTTTACACTTAAGTTTGCTTTTTCATTCACTGAAGTTTATTTTTGCTGATAAGTTTAATGTTGCTCTCACTTGTAATGTACATAATCCAGGGGCAGCCAAATTATGTCTTTATTTGATCATTTGGGGCCCTATTTATTCTTTCCTGTGTAAAAACTTTACATCAGAGTATGGAATAATCTGTAAGATTCACCTTCTCTGAGTTTTAGCCCAAATTTTTTAGGATGGGTGGTGAGTTTGTTCCCTCCTAGGATATGAGGATATGCCTCTGTCAAATTGTCTGGAGTAACTCACGATGTGGGTGCCAACCTCAGGGTAGACTGGCACAAAGCAGGCACAACCCCCAAATTTGTTGTGTGTCCTGTATTAAGATTTCACCAACCAAGTACCAAGTGTGAACTCCTCAAACACTGTAACAGCCTTGATATGGAGTCAAAGACAGTCTCCTGGGGCACTCCAGTCTATCTTGCCACCCAGGTAAGCTTGTCTTTGTGCTAGATGGTCCCTTACACCAAAAATCAGATCAATATTCAGGTTACTCCCTTATCCCCTGTCAACTGTGGCCGGTCAACTTCAGATCTCAAACCAAAGACAATGCCTGAAGCCAATTCTATAATAAACTATCTAAAGATTTATTATCTAGGCAAAAGAAACGAGAGCGATATTTACAAAGGTAAAGCAGGTAAACATACACACACGAATGAGAGAGTCTCAAGTTCCAAAAAATATAGTAATTGCTATAATATGCAAGCTTTCTATGGCTTTAAGGGCTAATCCAAGCAAAACTGCTGGGGACCCCTTGCTTATGCTAAGAAATAGCTGTCCCTCAGAGTTCAAACAGTATAGAGACACAATTTCTCTTTAACAGGAATTTTTATACCCTTTCCCCAGTGTTCAAACTGATAAGTTGTGTGGTTGTGCATGTCTCCTCTTCATGGGTGGCTAGGGGAAAAATCATCAAAGTATTTTGTCCAAGTGGCTTGTCCGATGTCTGTAGATCTTCTTTTGTTGGGAAAGAGATAACACCTCTTGTGGTAAACTAGTATTTCACACTTAGTAATGTTTCTCCCTTGACTATGAGGGCTTTATAATCTTAGCAAACATTTTTGTAGTTACAGAGAAAACATTTAAACATTATCTTATAACATGGGATACAGATATTGTAAACAAGATTAATACATGCAGTATCCTACAAGCATTCCATAATATCTAAACACTAAACACATTCTTATAACACTAATACCTATTGTAACTATATTAAAACATGGCAAGCCAACATGGTTTCCAACTATGTATTTGTTAGTGTTTAGTGAGGCCCAGTGGCCTTGCCATGAGCTGGCACTTTGTCTGCTAGCTCACAGCCTCCTCCTAAATCCATAGATCCCAGGAAACACAAAGAAGGACACTGCTTTTGCTTGGGATCAATCCTGCCTGATATTTTTATCTTAAATTTATATGGCATTTTGTATTCTACAGTGCTTTACAAACCTAACACAGCGATCATTTTATCTGCTGCTGAAAACATCCACGTTGGAGTGGATTCAACAGCATGCAGTCATACAAAACCAGCTTAGGGCAGGAAGTGTAGAACTATAACATCAAATTGAAACCACTGGATCATTTTAGATAGGCAAAAGGTAATTAGAAGTGGGATTTGGCCAGGATGTGGGGTGTATACTCCTATACTTACTGCATGTGCCATGGTTTTTGTTAATGATCCAGGACCTTGGTGTTACAATTCACTGGAAACAGGGCCCGCATCTACACATCACCCCAGTACACTATCAGGGAAATTTAGCTACGAGTGACTCAGGAGGAAGAGTTCCACCTTCCTAATCAGAGTTTTTGGGTTTGCTTTGAATATCCTATGTCTAAATAAAATATTGAGCAATGTACAAGCCCACAATAGGATTGACTTTGAGGGGTTTTGATAATAAGTATATATCTCCAGTCCTTTCTGAACAGAATGCACATAGCTGCAGTGCTAATTTATATCAGTAAAGGTTCACGTAGGGAGGGATCCCTCAGCTTTGGGCTGATGAAAAGGAATGCTAAGAGTACAAGTGAAAAGCTAGTAAGGCATAAATACCACATCTTCAATGTACCCTTTCCCAGCAAATAATTGCCTGGATTTTCTTTGTGGAATTTGGAAGCCTTAGATGGGACATAGGCTCTAGGCTTTCACAAAATACAATGAAGTGATCATGTAGTAGTATTTATAAAAGGGAGAAAAGTCTGATGGGAAAGAGGGCTTAAGACCTCAGGAATCTGTGAGGAATTCTCTGCCATCTGAAATCCAAGATGATTTCCTGACAAGGGCAGCCAATTTCCAGTTTTTGAGAAAAGAACTTGAACACTTATGAATGTGTTTTGAAAGTCAAAATATGTGTTTGTACCGAGGGAGGCGTACACTGGAAGAATAATTAAAAGACTATTTGCATTATTAATAATCTGATTAAACAAAAATGAAAACTCAACTAGTTTCTAATTTTAAGATTAATTACACTGAGTTACTTAATTAGCTGACATTGAATAAACCTGCACGAATGACTAGCTTTTTTGAAACTTTTATCAGAGGCAAAGCTGGAGTCTCATTAATGGAGTAGATAGCTGCATCCTTTCTAATTCAGACATATGAGTGGTGATGTTCAGAAATTGCACGGGAATTATCACGAGCCCATGAGAAGCCTATTGTACTTTGTGCTTCCACCATTTTGTCCCATAGTGCTGGGGTAAATGGCAATTCTTGTAAGTATGATAGCATATATTTATGAAGCAACTGTGTGGAGATATCCCTAGTACAAACAAACATCCATGGATTCAATTTTGATGCCTCCTGGCTCAGAGGAAAGCTATGTTTCATCCCACTGCATCTTTTATTAGCTTAATTTCCTCAGATTAATTTTTTTCTAACTGTGCACTGAATTGGGTGATGCTGCTCTACATTTTTCAGGTCTAGGTGCCTGAAAAATTACTAAGTCTATAGGTCAGGACAGAACTGAAAAATGGCTTAAATTTCACCTGAGGGACAGTTAGACACAGAAGCTATCATGCGGAAAAATGAAGGGAGCCAAGGAGGAGCCAAAATGATCCTTCTCCACAATATAGTGAGGAGCCCCTTCTAGTGTGTTTCATGTGGGAAATTGGGCCTCATATTGGGAACGTTAGTGTCCAGAAGAGTACTAGAGAGGCAGTTTGGTCTGAGATCTATGCTGTTCTTTGTGGAGTTCCTAAGAAAGCCAAACCCAGGAAAGGGTTGAGTTTGGACACTAACCCAGGGCCTGTCTACTATATTGAGACCAGGATAAGGACTTAGCCCATTCATTAACTACTAAATAGATTTTTGGTATGTTATCTAATGTAGTGATTATGGCCATTATGGTGTATGCCTGGTTTCTTCAGCTCAGATATTCTGAAACATTTATGTGAGCATTGAGACATAAGGGACTGAACAAATCACTAGGCAGTGTATCTTTTAAAATGATGTGCTTTCTAAATGTGATTTAAGAAACTGGGTAGTTGATTCCTTGTCCTTAATTGAGCTTTGAAGTCTGAAGACGTATTCAAGTGAACACATGAGGGTGACTTTCATAGTTTAGCTAGAAGAAACAACTTGCTCCCTGGCCATATGGAAAACTCAGGTTGGATGAACAAATTGGGGATTGCTTATTTTGAGCTAGGACTAGAGGAAACCTTCAAGTTGAATGATTTTTATGAAAAAGGTTAAAACATCCTATTTTTCACTCCATGACAAACATAACATGACTGGTCCAATACGTTAGTTATTTTTTTTAAATTTCAATTTGAAAGAATGATTATATTTAATTTTAGATAAATGAGTCATATATTTAATCTGGGAAGTTCTAGTGATTACATTACCAGAAAACTAAGCATATTCCATATTTTTTAAAAAGAATCAGTATCTCGATGGAATAACAACTACTTCTCATAGTTCTGTTCAAATGGCATTTCTTCACTCCCCCTCTTTTGTATGTGTGTCATATTATATTTTATATTACTATTTGTGTCCTTTTCCTGTTTCTAAGGAGAAGAACATTATGAGTGCAACAGACAAAACATTAATCAATATAAATTTGCTGCCACCCACTAAGCACTTGTAGTGAATTATAATGTTTTACATGCAATATTAAGTTAAGGGTACCAAAATTATATTAAAGTGGCTCATTGCTGATGTTTAAATCTAACAACCAGTGTTTAAGGCTGAAGTGATGACCAGCTGCAAATATCACAATCTATGTTTTCAGTTGGTAAATCCCTAGCATAAGAGGCTTTTAAGGAAAATATTGAAAACAAAATTCAATAAAAAGGTAATTCTCAAGGAAATGATGATTGCCTAGAGGACTACAGTTGCTTTCCTCTGCCATATTTGTGACTAAGGCTTGGTCTACACTGGGGGGAGGGGTGTGACCTAAGATATGCAACTTCAGCTGCGTGAATAGCGTAGATGAAGTTGGCATATCTTAGGTCGATTTACCTGGCCGTGAATACGGCGGCGAGTTGACCGTGCCACTCCCCCGTCGACTCCACTTCTGCCTGTTGCAGTGGTGGAGTTCCGGAGTCGATGGCAGAGCGATAAATTGATCCCCAATAGATTGATCGCTACCCGCCGATCCAGATTATTCCCCAGAAAGAAAAAATATGTCCTTTAAAGGAAAAATTATCTAAAAAATTGTAAAGGTTATTGATCTGATGATGAACTCGCCAGTTTTTTAAAAAATAAGATGACTTTGCCTCCCCATGAATCTTCACTCAAAACTCATTCTGAAACTAATCCAACCCTGCTGTGAATTGATAAGTGCTGGTTAACATTTTTCCCATAATTTTTTAAGGATCTCTTTACTCCCAGGTTCTAGTCAGGTCTAGAAAATTAGCCAAATAAACCCAGAAGACAAGCTATTCTTGTAATAGTTCCAGGCTGTCTTGAACAGTCACAAAAACCTTGCAAGATTTCTGCTTTAATTTTTCATTTAAGTGGTCTGAATCAACATTAAGAACTGCATTTTTTGGGGTATGTAACTGTTGTGTCTATTGCTCTTTACCTAACAATAATGTGAAGAGACCACACAGGGTTGGGTCCCATACCCATGTTTACTAAATGTACACAAACTTAGCTACATTCATTCTGCTACTCTGATTAGTTTCGGGCAGCTTCTAAACCATATAACATGGTGAGTTCCATTAGAAGGCTCATACGCTGTTTATAGGGATACTCCTGTATTCCTGTACATTACAGTAACCAGATTGAGCTTTCAAACCTTTTAGATGTTTGCTTATAACTACCACTGGGGAAATGCTGCAAGTTCATTCTGAAATTCTACATGGATTTCTTCAGTCCGCCTTGTTCCCCTTTCCTGTTCACTTTCCACCAACAGTCATGTGACAGTTTTATTGACGTTAATATTCCCAGAAAAGTAATTTCAAAGTCTCACGAGTGAGCATTTGTAGAAACATCTGTGAGAACATTTTTCCTGCTAGGTGGGTGGGTAGATTTGCTCATGCACACACAGAATGATCGTCTTGAATACTGCTCGCTCTACATGTGGCTGGTGTATGTGACCCTCACCTTATTCCTGAATTCTCTTACATTTGTTCTTATATTTATGTCTTGCTTAATTAGATTTTAAGTTCTTTGTGTACTCTGTACAGCACCTAGAACAATGGGGCACTGATTCTGATGGGGCCAGTGGGCGTAACTGTAATATAAATAATAAAATTATACTGGGAGTGATTGTGCATTCATCCAGTCAGGGAATATAAACATTACTGTGATATATAAAAGATATTACAAGTAGCTCAGATCAAGTAGCTGTGATCTCTTCACAAAGTTTCAAAAATCAGAAACAAAATTCATCAAATTTCAGACAAGTTCAAGGAGCTACTATGGAAGCATGCTGATGAAGGGGAGGTCCTATAGAGAAAGGAGCACTGCATAATATTCAGTTGACAGCAGAGTGCAAACAAGGAGGAAAATGAGGAATTTAGACATATGTCAGAAACTGAAAAGTCAAAGAGTGACTCCCAATCTGATTTAATGCTTTATTTGACACAAGTGATTTTTTTGTTCTCACTTGTCAAAGTTGCAAAATACATTGATGTGGACAGAGCAGCAAAATGAGGACAGACACATGTATAGAATTAAGCAGCAGGCTGCAACTTTTATTAAACTTTTATACAAGAGAGGGGCACTATCTGTCCATCACTCATACTCTCCGATACCACACATTTAATTGGTTCCATGTGGAGGTTACAGGGCTCCTTGTCATGTAACACATAACACAGGGTAGGTTCTCCTCAGACCATCTGCCAGGATTCCTCTCTCTCTGAGTCCTAGCATCCTCCCTCCAATGAGAGGGACAAGAGGGTGCAGCAGAGTGGGGACCTTGGCCAGTGAGATCCACCAGGTCTGAGCTTGGACTATGAAGACCACAAGCTCTCACCTTGTTACACAAACTCAAGACCTGAAACCAAAATCTCAGGACTTTTACTTCTGGGAACCATTTATTTTATTCTCTTAGCCACACTAGAAACCGTCCACAAGCTATGATGAGCAAACGACACCACCTCAGTACCTCAGTTAGGTACCATGCACGTTCCTACTTAACCACTGTGACTTGCAGGTGCTGCAAAGAGGGCAAAAATCTCCTCAGTCCTCCACCAGTTGGCCCGTGGGTGGGAGGGAGTTCTTCCTGAACCTCAAAGCAGGTGATCATCTAGACTCACCATCTGTCAGGCCAGGTCCATTCCTAGGTTTGATGGGTAGAGTGGGCTGCAGTAATGGATCCAAGAGGCTCCATATGGCCCCTGCCCTGGGCTAAATCCTGGGAGCTGAGAAATGCTGGCCAACCAGCACCTCTCCCCAGCTGGTCAATGGATGCCAGATACTCCCGTTGAGAACCTACCTATTGTTCTTTGGCAAGTGTCTTTCCCTTGCTGCTGGGATTGTCCCCTTTTCACCACCAGCCCATCAATTTCCCCAACCCATTGATGCAGGTTATTGTGGAAACTGTCTTATCTTAAGTCTTATCTTTAAAATTAATCATAGCTAATAAATAAATGTTGGCAAATGCAGTACTAGAACAGTTTTAAACAGTAGTACTAATCACTTATTGCTGGTCAAACAGCTGGACAGCAAACAAAAATAGGACAAATTTAAACTCTTTTTTAGTTTTGAAACCATTCAGGGACTATATTTGTTATCTTCACCAAAACATTTGGACAAATAATTGTCAGACTGTCTGTGGTTCACAAAATGTTTGCAGACTGTTCACTACAGCTATTCTTATTCCAGAGGTTCCCTTTTCTTCCCCCATTATTTGACCATATCTAATATTTGTGGTAAACATGTATGAATATGCAACAATTTGGAACAAGGTCATTCCACAGATGAAAATGGTACAAACATTGTTATTTTGCTAGAGTACATGCTGTTTTATTGTGAATAATGATAATGAGAGAGCCATATCGTTCCCAGTTACCCCAGTGTAAAACTCCACCATAATGGTGTCATATTCGTTAACTTCATTGACTCACTAGGGATTTAGACTAGTGTAAGTCAAAATAGAATGTAATTTCTGTGTTGTGCTTATGCGATATTTTACTTGATGTACTTATGGAGCGCTCTGTAATCTTATAGAGAAGGATGATGCTATATAAGTAAGGCAAGGCAAACAATTTTGAATCAGATACAAACGGCCATAATCTTTATCCATATTTTTTAAATCAAACTCAAACTGAATTTTGTTGGGGTTCTGAAATGTTCAGATCAATGTCATTTCACTCTTCTGACTTCTCAGCAGCATTAAAAGGCATTAAAATTAATCCATTTACTTCAGGCCCTTGAATAAGAAGGACAAACAAAGTATGTAAAATATTCTGAAGAAGAACAACAGGCTATAGTCCCAGGTGAGACTGGAAACAAAAGTAATGGCAATAATAATGCTGAGTACGGTACATTTTCAAAGTGTTCCTTATTTCTATGAGATATGCAACTCAGTCTCACAGACCCAAGTGGTCTGCACAGTTTGGATAAGATCTGGATAGTGATTTGAACTTTTGGATTCTTATCTGCACCAAACCACAGTATCAAACCTTTTGAGTTCATGCACATATTGTAGTGGTGTTCACTTGAAAACCAATACAAAATCCCAGTTATAATGAAATTCTTCAATTCTTGACAAAAACTTGCATATTATAAATTTTAATAGGATAGTGCTGCAAAGTATCAAAATATCAAGATGTATTTTCTAAATATTTAACAAAATTCTCTTGCTCAATTATTTATATAACATCCAGAGTTCCCTCAAAATATTTTTAGTTTTACATGGATTTTATGCAGAGTACAATATGAACTAAATATTACAAATATGTTTGTATTCTGACATTGGTGAATGTAACAAAAATTACAGTCAGACTTCAGAATTAACACTCAAGGGGTGTTTTTGTTTTCATCTGCTGAAATAGACAAGGATACTGGAAGCTACAAAGAGAAACCTGAAATGTTTTATTAATTATATGGCTTAGCTTTACAAATGATCAGTATCAGAGGGGTAGCCGTGTTAGTCTGGATCTGTAAAAGCAGCAAAGAATCCTGTGGCACCTTATAGACTAGCAGACGTTTTGGAGCATGAGCTTTCGTGGGTGAATACCCACTTCGTCAGATGCATGTCTTTACAAATGATGTTCTACTTTATTTTTAATTTCATCAAACATTATTGTCTTTTGATGCTGTTTTGTCAGCAGCAGATGTAATTAAGACTCAGAATATAATCTGGTTCCATTGATTTATAGTGGGAATAGAATCTTTGGTCATAGATTTTATTCCCAGTATGTTTTATGTAACAGAGCCTACAGTAAACCATTCATAAATATGTAATCAATGGGAGCCAAGTCAGTCTCTCCCACACAAAGACGTGGAACGAGAACAGTTAAGTGAACTATCTGTATAACGAAATGGGCATATTCGGATTCTTTTTTTCATTGGTGCAGGAGTTGTGTGCCTCAAGTGGGGCCATCCTCACCATGAATCTCCTGGGAGGAATTTAAGGGGAGGAAATCAATGAGGTTCTCCTGATGGAGCTGTCTCCCAGGTCATTCCATTATGAGAGTGTGTTTGACTCAATGAGTCCATGGAACAGATTGTGGGGCCTGCTTCCAGATCTGGGGGGGGGATTCACATGGATGATATGGAAATGCTGAAGGAGACTAGAAACCTTGAGATGGCCTTTTCCTCCACACTGTCTCTGGATCTCCAGCCCTCCCTCCCCCTGTCTCCACATCTATCTCCAGTTGGAAGGAGAGTCCTCTGTTGGGCAAAGGGACACTTTTGCAAAGGCACCTAACCTCTCCTGTGTGTGAATCTTGGGAGAAAAGTCAGGCCCGTAGTTTGGAAGTTTATGCCATACAGTGCAGTATTAAATTTATGTCCAATAACCAAGTTCAATGAGGAGCACATGGAGTGGATGGCCTTTGCTCAAAACCCCTTCCTCCCACCATTGTGACCATCCCAAACACATATTTCCCTTACAGCGGGCTTTGAGAAACTTCCATAGGGTCTGCAGGAGGGTGAAGATGCTGTGTGTTTGTTCCACCTTCTGTGTGCAGCATCCATGTTTGTCCAGTGTTTGTAGCACTCTTTTACTCTTCTCCAGTTCAACAGAGGAGGGGAGCATTTAGGACCATTTGATTAATGACTCAGGGTCTATATTTTTTTGTGCTGGTGCCACCTTGCATGTTAGACAACAAATAGGAGGTTTATTGCCAAAAGGATTCTACAGGTATCTATTTTCTGCAAACCTCCACTAATCACTAACAGTTCATAGGGGCTGTTATTTTTACTTTTCCCTTGGGTAATAAAATCCACCTAAAATCTGTTGCTAACACGGTGAGCTTTGAATTAATTACATAAATAAACAGGGATTCATTGGCCTTCCTTGTTTATTCAATTATGTACCATAAGGAATAGGGTTATCATGTGGTAATGAGACCCTGTGGTGCTACATTATTCATCATATAGAGGAGTTCCTTGAATTTGAATAAAAAATAAGAAAATAAAATCATGCTGCCTAAAACACCCTTGGAGATGTCTGGCTTTTTTGTTTTTTCTTTTGTTTATGGTAAAACATTTACAGAGATAAGATAGCAAACTTCTATTCCACTAACTTTTGAGCACTGCAGGAACATTGAGGTGTCTAGCCTCTGTCTGATTTAGTTATTTTAAATTTGCAGATATCATTTGATCCAGAGCCATGATGCAGAGTAGCCTACCGCACCAAGGAGGTCAGAATAAATATAAAAAACCACCTCTTTTCTTTCCAGCATGTTAATCTTTGCTTACAATTCCAACAGCGCGCCTTGGCCCTCAAGGCAAGCTATACTACTGTACCTGCAAAAGTTGAATTCCCCTCATGTTTTTTCACTTTATATTATTTTTGTGGTGCATAACCTGTAGAAGTCCAGGATGCCTCCAGTCAGCTACTTTGATCTCTACAAACTGTCACTGGTATTGGAATGTTTTGGTTGTGATTTCCAGATTTTAAAATACAGTACGGCCAATTACAATGCTCCTTTAGTCTCTGCTAGTTACAGTTTGCAATCTGAGCTATAATATCAGGCTTAATTCATGGGAAATAGTAATCCAAGATTGAAAAAAAAAATCACATTCCATTTTAATTTGTTGATATCTGTAAGAATACTCTTTTACACCTGCTAGTTTATTATTTATAAATTGCTGCTGGTCACATCTACATATAATATTATTTTTGTTTGTTCATTAGAAGGTGCCTATCTGCTTCTCTAGGCACCTTTGTTATAATAAAAACTCAAAAGATCAATCTGCAAAAAGAAAATGCTCACCTACTGCACATAAAATCCTTCCTCTTGCCTCATTTGCACCCCAACTGGTGCTCGTGGAAAACCTGAGAAGTTATGTAGCATTTGCAGCACATCTTGAAGGTCAACTGATCTGTGCTCTGTCATACCAAGATGAGGTCAGAGGTTGAGAGATGAGGGGCCTTTACAGAAAACAGCTGGATGCCACCCTTCCCCATTTTAAGCCAGGAAGTATAAATTTGAACAGCTCAGCTACCCCTAACATCATGGAAGTGCACAGGGAGCAAGTAACTCAATTATTTAGGATTTTGTGGAACAGAACCATCTCCCTGTGAGAAATCCTGCTTCATAGTTTCAAGTATCAGAGGGGTAGCCATGTTAGTCTGGATCTGTAAAAAGCGACAAAGAGTCCTGTGGCACTTTATAAATTAACGGACGTTTTGAAGCATGCGCTTTCGTGGGTGAATACTTCATCAAATGCATGTACATGTCTGACGAAGTGAGTATTCACCCACAAAAGCTTATTCTCTAAAACGTCTGTTAGTCTATAAAGTGTCACTTCATAGTTTGGCATGTGAAGTTCTGAATGGTCCTAATGCATTGGGTTTTGCAGTCTTGAGGTGCCAAAGGCATGGTTATACTTATTGACCCTCAAGATGGAGGTACCTAACACTCAAGTCATCTGTATTTTTGCTTCCCTTCCCCTCCCCCCCCCCCCCCCCGAACTCTGTTCCAGCCCTTAGGAGAAGAGTTTAATAGCAATGTTTACAACCTTTGTCAAATCTCATATTTTTCAAACAATAGGAGAATAATCAAGGAAATATGTCTGGCATGGGGGCAGTTTTGCTCTTTGGCTCAAAAGAAAATCCAGGATGTTTAAAAATATAAACCAATTTCTACCTGTGATTTTTCACTTTATGACAGTAAGGCAGCTTGAAAAGCCCATCAAATGCCTGATGTGAGCGCTAATGAGTTTTAACTGCTTTTTTTGCACAAAAAGCTTTGCAGACTTCCTGTGCTCATTGAAAAATGTGGTATTTACCAATGCACAGATTGCTTCAGAAAGCACTCCATGAAATCCCAGTGGACCCACACATTGCTAATGTTCATGTGCTAGTGTTTGAGTCTTCTTATAACTGCAGATTTTATAAATTTTGCTTCATTTTTGCTTTCTAGTACATTGAGGAGGTGAGTTAATCTGTAACTGTATCAACAGTAGACTATCACTTAAAATGCTGTTTTTCCATGTTGGTTGCTCACAGTTTTACGGGATCCTCATTTTGAATTCAGATGAGGAGAAATTGTTTTATTTCCCTTGATCAGACGTTCCAGTACTAGGGGCAGAGCTCAACACAATGTCATATGTTTAAAATTCTGACCGACTGATATATTACTTATTGACAGGTTTAGTACACACAGTAATCAACCTTCAGACACTGCCTGGGGCTGTGCAACAGAAATAGTATTCAGGGAGTCATTTCTTCAGCGTTCCAAATCTTATCATTCAACATCAAACTCAATCTGAGTGGGAAGATTCTCTTTAAAAGCCTGGATCTGGAAGTTAAACCAGGGCTGCCCAGAGGATTCAGGGGGCCTGGGGCAAAGCAATTTCAGGGGCCCCTTCCATAAAAAAAATTGCAAAACTATATTCTTGTGGGGGCCCCTGTGGGGCCCAGGGAAAATTGCCCCACTTGCTCCCCCACACAGACAGCCCTGGGAAAAATAAAGCTTCTGCATCTCAGCACAAACCCAGTTTTGAGAAAATTTCTTTACAAGGTATCACTGGTTCTCAGCATCAGCTAGTGCTAAAAGGCACTAAAGCTTATTAAAAGGATTGAACAAATATTTTCCATTAAAACTTTTTTTGGATCGAAAACTAGAGGTTTTTAAAAAGCAGAAAATAATCACGGACAATGTCTGCTTTCCATCAAAATTTGTTGTGTGTTTTTTAATTGAAAAGCTGAAATTAGTCTGCCAAAACCTGAACATGGTTTGAGGTTTCAGAAGTGTGTGGCCAAATATTTGCTGCTTGCTGTGTTTGATTGTTTAAAGAAACAATAAAAAAATTCTGCTTAAAAAAAATCCAAAACTTTTGAACCACCTCAGCTTGTGACCAAACGCCTGAGCCCATCCAGTCAGAGATTTTTCCAGATTTCTGATTCTCTGCTGGCTTCCTTGACTCATATCTGTCTCCATAACTTTGGGTTCATTTAGGTTAGAACATAAGAACAGCCATATTGGGTCAAACCAAAGGTCCATCCAGCCCAGTATCTGTCTACCGACAATGGCCAATGCCACGTGCCCCAGAGGGAGTGAACCTAACAGGTAATGATCAAGTGATCTCTCTCCTGCCATCCATCACCACCCTCTGACAAACAGAGGCTAGAGTCACCATTCCTTACCCATCCTGGCTAATAGCCATTAATGGACTTAACCTCCAGGCATGTATCTGTTTCCTAGAGACTGGCTCCATGGGGTCCCTCACAAACTGAAGACAGTTTCTGTGGGTTTGTCTTTAGTATAGCTTATGTACATACTCCACGAACTGAGCATTTGAGCTTGTTCCAGTATCTGGGATGAGCCTATGTTGTGAAAACTGAAATGCTCAAAATAGCACATGCATGTGAATAGACACAGGGTGCTAAAATTAAATTAACCCAGGGGTTCTCAAACTGGAGGTCAGGACCCCTCAGAGGGTCATGAGGTTATTATTGGGGGTCGCGAGCTGTCAGCCTCCACCCCAAACCCTGCTTTGCCTCCAGCATTTATAACAGTGTTAAATATATAAAAAAGTGTTTTCAATTTATAAAGGGAGGGTCGCAATCAGAGGTTTGCTATATGAAAGGGGTCACCAAGACAAAAGTTTGAGAGCCACTGAATTAACCCCTCTGAAGCCTCAGGGAATGCCGGGGAGAGAGGTCTCCCTTGGTAGGGTTGGGAAGGATATTGCTCTTCTCATGTGATCCCTCCCCCAGTGGCTAATTTCAAATGAAGGTACCCTCCCCTGACATGAATCTCCCTATAGCACTGAAATTAAATATAGATTATAACTTGGCATTTGAGAAGTGAAAGGGATGGTAGCCCTAATGCAGGCCTGCACAACATGCGGCCCACGGAGGCTCACTGTGCGACCCACGGTAGGGAATCAAAGGGCTTTGGGCTGGCCACAGCCGCTTGGAGCCCAGAGCCCATTAAATCCCAGCCGCAGTTGTGGTGCCGGCAGTGGTGGGGAGCCCTGAGCCCTTTGAATCTCAGCCGTGGCTGGGATTCATAGGGCTCTGGGCTGCCCGCAGCGGCGCTGAGCCCAGAGCCCTTTAAATCTCAGCCGCGGCTGGGATTCAAAGGGCTCTGGGCTGCCTGCAGAGATTCCCGGCCTCGGCTGAGATTTAAAGGGCTCTGGGCTCCCCGCCACTATGGGCAGCCCAGAGCTTTTTGAATCCCGGCCGCGGCTTCAGCGGATGGGCTAGGGCTGGGATTTAAAGGGCTCAGGCTCCCCTCAGCGGCAGGAGCTCTAGGCCCTTTAAATTCCTGCCCCAGCCCCGCAAAGTTCTGGGTTCCCCCAGCCGCCGGAGTCTCGATCCCTTTAATTTGCCCCTGAGGTCTCCCAGCCACCTGTTCAGCTGGGAGCCCCTGGTTGAGTTAAAATCAAGTATCACCTCCCCACCCCCAACCTTCCTTTTTGGCCCACAGCTGTTTTGGTGGGGCGGCGCTGGGGAGGGAGGGTTTGTTTCTGCAGGGCTGGGCGGTGCTGGGGCAGGGTGTTTCTGCGGGGCCGGAAGGTCCTGGGGGAGGGGTGTTTCCGTAGGGTCAGGGGGTTTCGGCCCTCAGCTGTTTTCTTTGGAATAATGTAGCCCTTGCCGCTTTACGAGTTGTGCAGGTCTGCCCTAATGGAAAACCTAACAGCTTGGCTCTTCTGCAAGCCTCAAACTGCTGAATGAGCATTAGGGTAGGAAAGGCTGTGCCTCCCAAACAGCCTGGCCCTGCCCCTATACGACCCCCATCCACTTCCTGCCCCCCGACTGCCCCGCCCCAGAATCCCTGATCCATCCTGTTCCTTGTCCCCTCACTGTCCCCCAGAGACCCCACCACCCTAGGACCCCACCCCTGCTCCCTGTCCCCTGACTGCCCTGACCCCAATCCACCCCCGTTGAGTCCTGACAGACCCCCAGAACACCCACAATCCAACCCCCTCGTTCCCTGTCCCCTGACTGCCCCCCCAACCTCTGCCCCCTCCCTGTGCCCTGACTGTCCCAGAGACTCCCTGCCCCTTAGCGACCCCCCTTGGCTCCAGCTTCTTACCCCCAGCTCCCCCCTCACCCAGAGCTCAGCGCATCTCGCCCGTGGTAAGGAGGCGGGGCTGCGAGCTCCAGCAGGGCCTGAGCTCCCTCCGCTCAGCCTGGAGCTCACAGCCTCGCCCCCTTACCACACGGTTCTGAGCGGGGAGGGGCTCAGGCCCCTCCCGAGATGCACTGCAGCGCTGTCCGGGGACCCTGCTTGATTCGCTGAGGCTCCAGGAGAGGGGCGGAGGTGGGAGCCTCAGCCATTCTCTTGGGGGCCCCTGCCGAGCCAGGGGCCTGGGGCAAATTGCATCACTTGCCCCCTCCTCTGGGCGGCCCTGAGTTAAACATTTAGTTGAAATAGTAAATGAGTTTAATAGCTGCCTATGCAATAAGTATATGCTTTTTGATTTAGAAAGGATTAGGAAACAGGACCTAATATGTAAATGGTGCAGTATTACGCAATAGGGCTCATTACTGTATGTTAAACATATAGCAGAGACTTCTCGACATTTGGATGGCATGAAAAGGCAAGCTTTCTACCCCGCCCCCAGGAGCCTGGTTGGCTAGAAAGATATCAGGAAATCCTGCCCATTCTTCATGCTGCCAACTTCCCTCCAATTGGGAAGAGGGGACTGGTGTCCGAGATGGGCTGCTAGAAGGAGGCTGCAGAGCCAGAGTCTGAGCTAGGGACGGGTGAAGGGAACAGCCAGCCTGCGTGGCCACCAGGAGCCTGTGTTTTTACTGCAGATGGCCATCAGCCACAGCCCAAAGGGAAGGATTGGTGACCTAGGGACTGAACTGGAGGGGCATGTAGACTGTTGGCTGATACAGGTGACATGCTGATGAGCTGATTGTTTATAGATAAAGACAGTGGTGTCAGTCTTGGTGAATTCCTTCTTCCCCAAAGGTTGTTAGGATGGTTGTCTCTCCCAAGGCCTGGAGTGGGAGTTTGGAACTAACTGGCAGGGAGGGGAGCCCCTACTACAATATGTATTTTCATATGTGTATGTGTATGTTACATATCCCCCACCAGCATTCTCCTAACCTATAGACAAGGTGGCACACACCTGAAGGCTCTTCAGCTCCACAACAAGTGCCCTTTCGCTTCTCACAGCCCATCATCTGCAGTACACAAAGGCAGTCCCTCACAGTGGCTTTGACAAGAACGATATCTAAGACTGTCCAGGTGTTTAAAGGTAGAATTCAGGTCTTTTCTTGTGGAAGTATTTGTTCTGGTAACATAGTAATTGTCCTGAGGTTGTGCAGAGTCTGATCTGCAATGTGGAGTGCAGGGATTCAGAGCTGAGTGCTGTGAAACTGAGGAAGTAGAGGGAATGTGTCAAGGGGTGAAGCTCAGAGCTTTTTGTGTGAGGAGGATCGGGGTTCTGCTGGAGGGACATGACATGAAGGAGTGTGGAGCAGTTTAGGAAGCCTTGCTCTATAGCTCCCTGTCATCTTGTCTTTTTATTCTTCTGCACCCATCTCTTCAGCCATGCTACTCATTAGAGACCTTTCACTCCACGCTTCTTTATCTCCACGCTCCTATAGACATAATATGTTTTCCTAGTGTAACTCACATTCATCCAGTGTGGATTTATGGCTCCCCTAGTGACTGGAGATCTATCGGTTTGCTCTTGGACTCAGGCTAATGGAGAGTTTAGAGACTCATGGTTTTAAATTGTGAGGTCCTGAATTCAGTTCCCACATATGATCTATACAGCATCTCATTTACACAAATGGAACTTCTGATGTTGAGAACTATACGAAGCTCACTTGAGGGAGAAGCTGCATCCACATGGGACTGCAAGCCCTGCTCCTGAGGCATCTTGAGCAGCAACTCTTCCTTCTCCATGCCCATATTACTGTTAGGGTTGGAATATAGTAGAAGGGGACAGAGAGAATAGGAGCGTATCTTGCAGGCCAAAGTTGCCTGAGAAGCAGAGCTAGCAGCTTCCTAAAGGAGACAGTTTTTTTTTCTCCCTGTGGCAAACTTCCTGTATTCTGCAGGTCAGACTGGGCATCCTCGTGACGCACCTGATTGGGTTCACTGGAGATTGGTGGTACATGGGACGATAGAGGAAACTGAGAGTGAATGGATTCCTAGTTGAGCAGTGTTTGAAGCTGACTGCCTGGGCAGCCAAAGCATCTCAGTGACTGTCAGCTGTAGAGCTGTGGCAGGAGAGTGTGCAGAACTGGGGACCAGGTTTGTGCCATGTACTTCTGGTTTCTGACTCTGCCTGTTTTGCTCTTTGGTCAGGAACTGGCTGGGGATCTCAGGGCAGTCAGAGAGGCAGGTTAGGCAGCAGTAAATAGATATGTGCAATGGATACTAACATTCACCAACTTCTCTTAGGACAAATAAAAAGGTTAAAAAGGAGAAATGTATTTAGTTAAAACATTTCTGAAGTGTCCTGTGTCTGACAGATAGTGCCATATCTGTGTGTGTGTGGAGTGTGTGGCAAAGTTTAGCTGCAAGGAGGAAAGCCAAAGGTAGAATGGCCAAATTTCAGGAGTGACTGATGGTTAATTGTTTTCCCTTGAAAAGTTAGTTACTGTTTTATCCCAAAAGTCTCTTAGAAAATTTAGTTGTCCCCTGGACAGTAATTGTGGTAAATCTGGAGGCTAAATTCAGTCAATGAACTGTGCAGTAGAGGGATTTTAATCCTGCTTTAAGCAGAGATGTGGCCTTAACTATGGAGTTGCCAACATTTCTAGTGTGTGTTTGTGTGTATGCGTACATACACGCTCACAAACACCAGCTGACTAAAAATATCATTCTCTTCATATTATTATCACCATAGTACCTGAGCTCCTTCCAGAGTTGAAATTAAACAGTGGTTAACATAGTACATAGACAATGTTCGTTGTGGCATATATGTTTTTAGCATGTTAAAGAACAGCGATGTCACATGATATGCTGAAACGAGGAGGATGACTGTCTAGCATGGATTCTCTTACAGTATACCCTGATTGGTAGTATTATCTAAGTATGTTCTATTAAATATCCAAACCATTAAAGTGACACAGTTACAATTTAAAAAATGCAGGAACTGCTAACTTCACTCTTCCACAGGAAAATTAACTCTGCCATATCGCACATATGTTGTCATTTCTATACTTGTCTTGGAGGTTAAATATATAGCATGATGTATTAATTACATTTTATGTAGGGAAACGTATACCATATGATATACAGTGTGTGTAATGTCAAGGGAATGATGTCAGTATGGGATTGGAGAGTCCACATTGGGGTAGAACTCTACTCATTTTGCATCACTCCGGCAGAGCACACTGAATACATTCTTCCAGCTAGGCATAATCAGATCTTATACCAACCTTGCAGAAGGCATGAAGTTATGGTAATGGAGCTTGGCCTGTGTTCAGCTGGTGGATGATCCCTTGGTTGCTCAAAACAGGGCCAGAAGCCAGGCACAGAATTAGAAAGATGTAATGATGCCAGCTTTGCTAAGAGTGGCCCATTAACTTTGTATTTCAATATAGTCTAAGGCCCCTGAAATTATTTAATTGCTATTGAATTTGTTGAAGAATATTTAGGTGAACTTGAATTTCCTTTGGATGAACATTGCCAGCCTTTGGACTTTTGTAGTGGGTATGTATTAGGCAGTCTAGGGGGAGATCTAACCCTTGAGCTCCTGCATCTGAATAGAACATCAATTTGTTCACTTAATTTACTAATTTGTAATAAAAATTCTTGGTGCCTGAGCCAACTCTAGGCTGAGTTTTATGAATCACATTAGTTCTATTGCCTTTTTTTCCAGTTTATCTCTTCAGGGATATCTCTAATATCTGTAGATTGCCAGTACAGAAACAGACACTCTGCTGAGATTTTTCTCCATGCTTGAATACTGTGAATATTGACTTCTGTAATTTCTTGTGCACAGCTTCTCTGATAAGGTTATTTCTAGACTATACAGTGTTCACAATGTGGCAGCTCATCTCGTGAGTTAAACAGATCACATTATCTGAATTCTTCTGTCTAAACCTTATCTTGCCAGGATTGTTTATATAATTTTAACTGTAACTTTTAAGTTCCGGCATAGTGCAGTGCCAACTTTTCTCTAGGAATGCCTCATTCTTTACAGATCTTCTTACACTCTGGCCATCTGCATGTCTTCTATATTTTTAGTTTAACAGGAGCAGAGTGTTATGTGCTTAAAAACAGTATCTGAATTTGAGAGAACCAGCTAGTGTCATAAACAAATAGCTAAGGGTTAATGTCTCTTTTACCTGAAGCACCTGACCAGCTAGTAACCAAGGAGGCAGGTGGTGAACTGAGACCATTGCATGCAAAACCTACTGGGCACGCTTTTAACTTATGGTCTCATGTCCACCTCCATTTGTCAGCTTCATCTGACTGTTGCATCTTGTCATAATCATGAGCTCTCCTGGGAAGAGCTTTCACTGCTTCAGTAAGCTTGTTCTGCTGCACTGACTGGTACAGTGAGAAGGCAGAGCCAAGATGTAACAGAGTCCTTGGTGGAAACCTGACCATACCCAATTATCTACTCTGGGTGGTAACAGACCCAATTTCCTTACTATTTGCAAGGTGGGCTCCGCACTTTGTGGGCCTCCTTAAATCTCTCCAGCTGTGGGATCAAAATTAGAGTCACAAATCCCACATGTTCAGGGATACTCCCTCCCCATAGTCCCAGCAAAGGGCAGGGGGCAGTGGCAAGTCTACAGTGCTGCCAACAGTCCAGCCCCAATGTAATGGATTTGGGGAAATTGCTCTGGCTAGATCTCTGAGACAGATTCAGTCTGTCTGGGAGCCCACTGTACTCTCCCCAGGATCAAAGTGAAGGTCTCTTCCCTAGGCATTCCCTCCACAGCTTCAGGAGTCACTCCTGCAGTCTGCTGTGTAGAATGCCCCCCAAGCTGAGAGCAGTTTCTGCCTTTTACAGGCCTCCTCCCTATCATGCATGATTGACAGGACTGGAGAAGTGGGGCTAGCCCCACCACCAAGGCCTCTCTGGCCCCTTCCTTGTCTATGTGGGTCCTACACACCCTGTTACACAAGGGTTCTTCCCTCCCACAGCCCTTGCCCACTCAGTCCCCATTCACTTTTGCCAAACGAGGAGTAGACCAACCATAACTGCTCTCCTCCTTTATCCATCTTGTGATCTGTAATGGAGACAGCCATTTTAGGGAAATATGGAAGCACCAGCGCACACCTATGAGCGTGTAGCCCAGGTCATACCTAAGGACATGAGCCCTCTGCAACCACTTTTTTAGTGGCTTGTATAAGCAGGACTGTCTGGAACTGCAAATGTTGATGTGCACGAAGGAATGGACTCTGCAGCTCACTCTGTCTTTTGCTGTGTTGGCTCTGCCATGTGATCAGGAGTAAAAAGCAGGGATAGCATATATTTATCACGACAGTCAATAGGTATGATGCCGAACACAGAGAGGGATATGGCACTTCCCACACTTCTCTCATGTTGGTTAGATCATGGTCCTGCCAGTGCCTCACTTCTGAAAAAACAATATTATGAACCAAATTCATTGTGAGCATCACTCCTTGGAAGCCAGTGGCGTTACACCAGGGTGAATTTGATGATGATGTATTCTCTGGCACTTTTTTCTGTGTTTTAGTGCAGTCAAAGTCATTTTCAAGGTCGCTTGTTTAGTGTTCAATCCTGCAATATTTACTCCTGCAAGAGTCTAATGGAAGTAAAGAAACTAAGCATTGCATCATCACACCCTTAGCCCAGGCCATTGCTAAAGTAAATATTTATACTGAATTCATGTTTTAAAATACTTTAAAATGACACAAAGTGCAAACTCATATTTAATCCTATGTAATACGGTCTGTTCAACATCATGTCAGCTCTGCTCTTGTATTGACTTCAACAGGATATAATAGCCAGCCTGTCCACTACACAATTTAGCATTGCCTAGGGGGTAAAGTATAGCACTGGAAGTTCTGAGTGACATAGTTTGCAGTGTGACTATGTATCAAAATCTCTAATCCCTCTCAGTACCTCAGTGTCTCCATCTCTGTAAATAGGAATAACATTTAGGATACGTCTGTACTTAGAGCTGGGGCATAATTCCCAGCTTGAGGAGACATACCCATGCAAGCTCCAATTGAACTAGTGTGTTAAAAATTACACTCCTAACTCAAAGCGTATCTCACAGTACCTCACAGGGCGTTTGGAAGGCTTAATGTATTAATGATTGCAAAGTAATTTCATACTCTGTGAAGGAAAGCTTTGTGGGAATAAAAGTTGTTTTTTTTTTCTAATTTACGTAATCTATCTGGACGTTACAAATAAACATTACATATATGGCATAAGTTAAAAAGACAGATGTAGTATTAAAACTTTCTTCAGTCATGAAAAACAAAAGCTCTGTAATTTACCCTTCTTTTTTATGTGTTTACTTATAGCAGCGATCTGCTTTTTTATTTAAACGTTAATTATTTATGCCCCTTATTTTTAGCTATTACAAAAAACATTGTAATGTTGTTGTTCCTGTACGCCAAAGTGGAAAAATCCCATCCACTCAGAAAGCAATACAAGCTGTGATGTTTATTTGAAGAGAAAGAGAAAGAGTAAAAAAAAAAAATAGGAAGATGATAGCTAAAGAAAAAGACAGCCACTAGACTTAAAAGAGACGATAAAAATGTTACCTAGTATATAAAAGCACCTTCCTCATAAAAATGCGTATATACTTTTGGGGTCAATTCAAGCTCACCTTTTGCACTTTACTAGTCCCTTTGAAGTCAATAGGACTAGCTATAGCTCTGGTAAAAAAAAATAAATGAGAATATCTGTCTCTTTGTGTGATGAAATATAATGTATTGTTTCCAGGCGGTCCATCATTTCTGTACATCCTTGGCAAGTTTGATATTTTAGGTACACTGACAAGACCCAAAAGCACCTTTATTTTCACGGCTGGCCTATCTGTAACCAACACAAACAGTACCCGAGGACTCTTGTTGAATATCTGCTCTTCTCAGTTGCTATTTACCTCTGATTACTTTGTAATATTATAGATTTATTGTGGATATGAGCACAAATTGCAAGACAAGATATTGATTCAGAATACCAGGTAATAGAACAGTAATTGCTTTACTTTAAAATTAAGTGACCGTACTCATTTTAGAATTTATAGTATTTCATCATTTCTAGGGGTATCTCAAAAATATGAAATAGTATAGACTCAGCACCCAACTTACCCTCACAGAAACAATAGTTTTAGTTGTATTTCACAAACGAATGACAATAATGAAGGCTGTTCTTACTTACCAGAAATGCATCTAAGTTGAATAAACTCAACCTTTCCAGAGGAAAATAGAGCAAAATAAATTAAAATACCTGCTGAATTATATATAAATACATATAGATAGGGAGATATTAACATAAACTGTTTTTTCTTTGTTCGTATGGGAAGTGCTTCATTGATGCAAAATTAATAAAATGACTAAGAATTAAATATACTCCAGGTTTTATTATTACAAATGCAATAGAAAAGTGTATTCTTCAGTAAATAATAGTTTTCAATTAACATTTTTAAACAAGTAGAGAAAAATATGGGCACTGTGCAGTACTGATTTACTGTGCAACCTGGGAATGGGATCTGATGCATTTTTCTGCTTTCAAAGATTAAATTTCCTACAGCACATAAAATGCATGTCTCTGAATTGTGAAGTCATTTGCATTTTTTAAAACACCTGTTTATGAATATGTTTCTGATAATAATTACTATTTACAAAGTTTTAATCAGGAATGTGGGATTTTAAATGAAGAACACTATGGGGAACATATTTTACCTTCTGGTCATTATTGCCAGCAATATATTCTTTTGCAGTCTGTCAATTCATTTTTGGCGGCCTTTATTTTATCCCCATTTTTAAGTTTGTATGTTTTCTTCATCACTGATCACAGGCCTGAAAAAGCTAAGAATGAAGCTATTGTTTTAATTCCATAGGCTCTGAAACCATTTTTTGGCAATGGGGGTGTCTGCAGAGTTTTTGTTTTGTTTTTCTGTTTTCAGAGAGATTTAACTAGATCTGTCAGCAAACTAATAAGCTGCAGAACAGTGAATATGTTTAGAGAAACATGGCAACCTGGTGTGAATGCTAGACAGAATGTAGGCATGTTTTGAATAAGGACTAGCCTGCAAAAAGTAGTGCCCTGAGTTAATAGTTTGTGGGCTGCCCTTTGGTCTGAATCCCGTGACTGGTCACAAATACCTGAAGCTGAAAGAAGTCATCATGTGGACATGAATGTCTGCAGAGAAATCTGCTAATTGGCTTGTCATTCAAAGAAGAAAACAATAAACAATTTCAAGAGTCGTTCTCCCCCCAGCTCCATTTAGCTAAGCAGCAGAACTGAGGAAAATCTTACAAAAGGCGCCATGAGCCAATTGTTCACACAACAACTGGGAAAAGCTCATTAGATTTTAACACCTTGGAGAAGCTGCAGTTTGTACAGTATTGCCATTCCCCCCCCTCACCTTCAAGCATTTCAGTCAATAACACCATGGGCCTGACAATGATTCACACTGGAACAGTGTAAAGGGGCTTTAAAGGGAGTGTCAGAGTGGTGTGAAGGGCCTATTATAAATGAAAATCAAGCCCTATGTTGTCAAATGAATGTTCCCCTAACCAGTCTTTCAGTTAAGGAGACTATCTCTTTTCTCATCTCACATCTTTTCTTTCTATCTATCTATCTAAAGTCTTTGAATGGAACTTAACTAGGAACTGAAATCCTGAAATTTAGAAATGTGCCGAAGCTAAAGCACACACAGTTTTCAGTCTGGCCTTGCATGGAGTGGAAAATATAGTAAGCAGATTATAAATATACAGCACATGAAAGATGGGAGTTTTGAAGTTTCTGTTGAAGAATAGTGACTTTTAAGTCTGTTATTGAAGTTCAGGAACATTGAAGTGCTCTCCTAACCCTAACCCTAACCCTCTCCTACTGATTTTGAATGTTACAATTCTTGATTTCTGATTTGTATCCATTTATTCTTTTGTGTAGAGGACTGTCCGGCTTGGCCAATGTACAAAAACATTGGCCAACTTCAAAAATAGACTCAACAAGAAACTGCAGAACTGGAATTAATTTACAAACTTGACACCATCAAATTAGGCCTGATTAAAGACTGGCGAGTGGCTGGGTCACTACAAAAAATAATTTTCACTCTGTTGATACTCAACCTTCTTGTCAACTGTTGGGAGTGGGCCACTACCACCTAATCGTTAGCCTCGACCCCCCACTTGGTAAGGCAACTCCATCTTTTTATGTGCTGTATATTATACCTGCTTACTGTATTTTCCACTCCATGCAGCTGATGAAGTGGGTTATATCCCACAAAGCTTATGCACAAATAATGTGTTAGTCTCTATGGTGCCACAAGGATTCCTTGTTGTTTTTACTGATACAGACTAATACAGTTACCCCTCTGAACCTATAACATATGTGGTAACTAATACATGGTGTAATCTTGGCGAAGACAAAGCAATTGAAATTTGAACACGTGTTAGGTGGCTAAGATCTAAACTGCTAACAGGTGCTAAAACTATAGCTATGTCTTCATTGCAAAAGAAGGTTTGTTTTTACATCGAGTTAGCTATCTCAAGATTGCTATCTTGAAAAATTTTAGTGGAGGCAAGGCATGGATAGTTTTTACCTTGACATAGCTAGTCAAAGTCAGCCTTACATCCTCCACCTTGTGTTTACCTAAATGAGCTACATGAGGCAAAAACCTCACCTCCACTAGGATTTTACAGTAGGATAGTTAACTTGTGTTACCTCTTCTGAGTTAAAAATACACTTTTTTTGCAGTGATTACATCAACCTACAGCTGCCTTGTCCTCACTAGGATTATATCACATGTTAGATCCCAACTGTTAGCTTCCATGGTTAAAAACCACCTTCTTTCCTAGTGTATGTATACACTAGAATTGTGAACCTAATTTTACCTTATGGCCAATTAAGTCAAGGTATTTACATATTTGTAAAAGTTGGTATGGGGATTCCCAACATGATTGTTTCTAAGGATTCATATGTTATAAGGCCAGACAGGACTATTGTGATCTGTAGTCTTGACCTCCTATATAACACATGTATCTGAAGAAGTGAGGTTTTTTACCCATGAAAGCTTATGCCCAAATAAATCTGTTAGTCTTTAAGGTGCCACTGGACTCCTTGTTGTTTAAATAACGCAGGATCAGCACAGGGCAAAAAAACCTGGAACAAACATGTGGGGAACGTAGCCTGGATCAAATGTGGCAAGTATCCACACCATCCTTTACAAATGTGGTAAGTTCCTGGAGTTAATTGGCAATCAGTTACCTAGAAGTAAAGAAGTCTAGTGAAGACAAGCCCTTTAGGTCCACCTACACCACAAAAAACACCAGCTGCAGTAAGTCTGAGAGCCCAGGTCTACAGACGCAAACTCTGAGGCTCATGCTATGGCACTAAAAATAGCAGTCTAGACATTCCTGCTTGGGCTCGGAAACCCAGCAAGGAGATGGATCTCAGAGCCTGAGCAGAATGTCTATGCTATTATTTTAGCACTGTGGCATGAGCCCCTCAAGCCTGAGACAGTAGATCTGGGCTATGAGAATCATGACTGTGGGATTTTTCTGTGGCTGCCACTGTATAATGTACTGTAACCCTGAGCCATTAGCTAATTTCTTTTGGTAACACAACCTCAAAGGGAATGTTGCTTCTGTTCTATTCTATAGAGGTTTATATATGGTCTTCATCACCATGGTAGCTGAGCACCTTCCAGTAGACATTATGTAATGTGATCTGTTGTTGCTCTCATTTTTCCCCACCAGGTAAAGTATTTTGTTTTTAAATATACACATTGTTCTAGGTTTAAATTAGAGAAGATAAGGTCAAAGGCAAGGGCTAGGGTTGGACCACAGGCTCTAGGACCCTGCGAGAGGGGAAGGCCTCGGAGAGCATGGGCTGCACCAGAACCTAAATGTCTACACCTCAAGTAAGCAATCACTTAGCCTGAGCCCCACGAGCCTGAGACAGCTGGTGGAGGTTTTTAATTGCAGTGTAGACATACTTTTAGTTCCTGTGAGAGTTCAATCCACAGTCTCAGAACGGCCCCCGAGAAAGCTCTCTCCAGCACAGAGCTAGGGCTGGCTGGGAATTTCCCCTCAAAATTATTTTTCAGTGGAAAATGCAATTTCTGCAAAATGTTGGTATTGCCAAAAATTTTTATTTTTCAGTTGGGGAAAATCTAAATGAAATATTCTGTTTCCTTTTGATTCAACCAGAATCACAACACTACACGTTGTTGAACTGAACTAAAACACTTCGTTTTGAGTCAGTTGGACATTAATCTGCATCTGCCTAAACTGCTGGGGTGCCTCATGGGAGTTGGAGTTTGGGCTGAGGGCCTTGGCCCCACTATATCTGCCATGATTCAGTGTGCTCTTCCCTTTGACCAAACTGCGTGGCATGTCATGAAAGTCACATTACTGGTTCCTCACAGAGATGTAGCATGGCCACGAAGTCTGGTCCATAGAAGTGATTGGGGCCATGAAGCTCCCAGGCTACAGTTCTTCTGAGGCACTGAAGAACCATAGGCAGATTCAGGTTAATACTGAACTGATTCAAAATGAAACCATTCAGACAGTTCCAAAATCAAAGTCTTTTCATAAATTTTCATTCATGAAAAATGTTGACGTTTTTGTCTTTTTGTCCTGATTTGGAATGAAAATAAATGTCACAATATTTGGTTGGGGTGAAACTTCCATATTTCTGCTTTATGCAGAAAGAAAAGAGACAATTGCAGTGCAAGTCCCCTATTAGAAGCCTCGTTACTTGCACATACTGTCTCATGTCCACTTTTCAAATTATGCCATTGTCCCACAGAGCAGGATTACATTAAAAACCCCAATAGCTTTGCCACTCTCTTTTATTTCAGCTTCCTTGTACATCAAACTCCTTGGCCTTTTAGCTTCACTAACTTTCTGTTTTTCCTTTTTTCTCTGGTGGTGCAGCTATGATAACAGAAAGCCCTAGGCTAAGAGTAGCTAACAGCACGCACACTCTTAAGGCCACTCCTGGAGCAGTCAAGTACCCACCATGGAATGTCTATACATTATCCCCTCCTCAGACTTTTTTTTGTTTTTCATTCTGTTTTATCAAAAGCTGAGTTTCACTCCTGGCAGCCTTCCTCTGCAATCTAATATGCCATCTTTCAGCAGCTCTTGTCCTAAGACAATGGGGAGCCCTGTCAATGCTATTGGAATCAAGCATTTCTGGAGAAAGTGAGAAAACCCTTGACAATAAAAAAAGAACATCTAGGAGGGGAAATAAATCGAGACAGGAGAGGCAGGAGGAGGGGGCAAGAACAGAAAAGATAAAGGGGAGAGAGCAGGCAGGATCAAAAGAGAGAGGAGATGAAAAGGAAAAGCAGAACTGTAGGCGAGACAACAATGGAAATATCACAACAGCACCAATGATATTAGAGACTTTCTAAAAAGTTTGAGAGCAGAAATCTTCTTTAATTGATTTTCTTCTTTCTCGGGGGGATAGGAAGAAAAACCAAGTGACTGAGGAAACAGTCCTTTAAGACAGGATAGTGTGTACATGCTTATTGTAAGCTAGACAATGCAGCCAAAAATGCCAACAGCAACATAATCCATTGTCCTCATGGAGGGTCAGGATGTATAATGGCAGCTACCCTTCCTCTATTGTGGAAGATGGCTGTCTTTTCCTCTGACAGAACATTTGCACCTAGGGGCCTGTCTTCCTGGTACAGTAATAAAACAGAACCATACATACAAATTATGGCCAGAAAGAGTCCACAGTCACTTTCTGCTCTTTGTTTTGCAGAGAAAATTTTCCCCTTAAAATCAGATAGGAGTTAAGAAGCTAGATGGGCTTCTAGACTGTCACTTTTAATGTAACAGGTTTAACTTTCCTTAGCTGATTGTGCACTGGGAAAGAGCGGGTGATATGGTTGCTTGTTTTTGTCTTATCTCCATGGCTTCTGGTTGAACTCTCAAACCCTTTGCCCCAGCCATCTGAAACCCTCACTCTTCTAACCAGAACTAAAAAGAAAATTGCTTTGATTTATTATATAAATACATATTTATTATGGAACTTAAATTTACTGTCAAGGCTATCAGAGCCTCTGCAGGCTGAGTTACACGTGGATAGCTTAATGGAGAGAGATTTTCCCAATGGGGTTTTAAAGTGCAGGGTTCAAAATTTCAGCTTTAATATCACTCCACTATCAGTACTTATGAGCCAATCTACATCAGTGACTTGGACAAGGTGCTGAGATGTATGTTTGTAGACCACGATGTTGGATGGGCAGTGGGGCCTCAATTAAGCGGTAATAACACTCCACATGGCCAATGTACAGTTTTTTAAATTTTTTTTGCAGCATTTGTTTTAGAGCCACTTTCTGAAGATGACTGGCACAGACAGCATCGCGTGACTCATAACGTGACATAATCAGAAAAATATCTCAGAGATAAAATGGGGTTATCAGAAAAATATAAGCCCTTTTCAGCAATAAAAACATTTAAGCTACTATTCCCTAGATGCAAATGCCTGAAACTCCTATGGAGACTAAATGTCAGTTATGTTTGTGTATGAAGGGAAGAATATAAGCCCTTTAATTTGTCAGTAAAAAAGAGGACAATTTTTATTGTGCAGGTCTAATGTTGCATGACAGGTTTTACTGCAGGTCTGCCAGCTGATAAACTCTATCCACTGACAACAATAAAAGTTAACTCCTTCAAAACCCTCCTCAAACTCTCCTTTGTCATGATGCAGCTAGGCTGCTGGTGTGCCGAGACCACTATCTGTCAGGCTGACCAATATTGTTATATTGCTTCTTCCTACTCTCTGTCGGTATCCATCCATTTTGTCTCTTGTTTTATGCTTAGGCTGTGTCTACACTAGAGAGCTTACAGTGGCACAGCTGTACCAGTACAGCTTCGCTCCTGTAAGATCTCTCATTTAGCCACTTGATGCCGGCAGGAGAGAGCTCTCCTTTTGACATAATTAAATGAGTGGCGGTAGCTATGTTAATGGGAGCAGCTGTCCCGCTGTCATAGCGCAGTCCACACTGGCCCTTTTGTCAGTGAAACTTCTGTCGCTCTGAGGTGTTTTTTCACACCCATGGGTGACATAAGTTTGGCCAACATAAGTGGTAGTGTAGACATGGACTTAGTCTGTAACGGACTGTCATTTTTGTCCTGTGTTTGTATCACATCTAGCACAGTGGAGTCCTAGACCATGGTTAGGGCTCCTAGTCACTACAGCAGGGATCAGCAACCTTTGGCCAAGGGGGCTGTGGGAAGTGGCCTGGGCCGAGGGATGTGCTGGTCGCGGCTTCCCGCAGCCCCCATTGGCCTGGAGTGGTGAGCCATGGCCAGTAGAAGCATTGATCGACCGAACTTGCAGTTGTGCCAGGTAAACAAACTGTCTCAGCCCACCAGGGTGCGTACTCTGGCGAGCCGCGTGCCAAAGGTTGGCGATCCCTGCACTACAGTAATAAAAATAATAAACTTCCAGTACTTGACCTCCTTACTAAAGTGAAGTTGGTTATGTTTTGAGTGAGGCAGGGCTGACTAAAAATTGAGTGCAAATTTCTAATTTGGCACATCATGTAATTATCTGGTGTATGTGCCACTGCATGGATCCAGAACTGCTTAGCTGTGTTTCAGAGCCCCTATACTGCTAACAGAGATTTTCATTTGTTCCATATGGTAAGAACTTGTTCCCTTGGAACTGAGGATGAAGTTGATTCCTGCTGTTTTCGTGAATATCTGCATAGCAGTGGTGTAGGTCATTATTCACAGTGAATAATTTCATCTCTGTTCTATTCACACATTGACTGCAAGCACATTAGGAATATATATATTTTTATTTGAAATTATTCTCTGGATAATTCTTCTTGTGGAAGTTGCACATGAGCAAGATATTATGAAGTTATGGACATTTAAGGTAGAAGAGACTCCTCTACCTCTATGGGCAGTGATTGAAAAATTCCTCTGTGAAAAGACTATACATTTATATGGTATAGGGAACATGACTATTTTAGTGTAAAGGCCGCAATGCCGCAAAGAATTAAAGGCATGCTTAACTTTATGTCCAGAGAGTTGTCCATTGAAGTCAATGGACCCATACACCATGTGTAACATTAAGCACAAGATAGTCCTCACTTGGTGTCCTTGTAAAGGCAGAAGCAATCAGTTACACAAGAGTAGAAAAACAATGTGACATCATTCTTTGAAATACAATACAAAAAACTTTAGCTGCTTTAGAGCAGAGAGAGAGAAGAATATCAGGACAAATTCGATACATTGTGCCTACTAAATGAACACAATTTGCAGAGACGATAAAGAATGAGATGCCAGTGCTCAGAGTAACTCGCCAATCCACAACTGTTCAAAGTTAGACCACACTACTTGAGTCACCTGGAATGAGAGTGAGGCTGACCACTGAGGCTGCAGCTGGAAATGGGTGCAGCACAACTGCAGCCTAATTCATTTTCTTGCACCATGTGGTGGATTTTAGCCGTAACTGAGGCTGGCAGCGCAAATTGTTGATGCAGGTTTGCCTGTGGCTCTGCCTTGACTGACTATATTTGCCAAATGGAAGATTCTGTGATCATGTAAAAGTTGCTGCAATTTCCATCACTGTTCTCTCTTTCGCTGTCTGCAGTATAAGAGTTTGTATCCCTTAACTGCTGGATACCTAATGAAAGCTTAATACAGCTGAATGTTTCTCTTTTCCTTCCTTTAACTTGTTTCTGTTCCTTAATGTAGCTAGGAGGGATATCAGCACCTTAACAGTCCATTATATCCCTGAAATGGAGAGGTACTGAATGGAACTATATGAAGAGCAGATAGCTTGGTATATACAGATGATTGCTGTGGGGATACATTGAGGGCTGCAGCTGATGGAAATTGAGTTGAGCTGTTTTAGAACTAGTTGAAGAAAGCTGTTTACTGCATTTTATGGGTTTAAAAAGTGCACATACTGGTTAGAGATGCTACAGTGATGGCCATTGAAAAAGCCAACATTTAACAGGAGTTATTTCCCATTCTAAGTACAAGAAAACTCAGCCTCTCAGATATAATCCTGTGGCACTTCTCTGCATTTGGAACAGGGAATCATTGTGGTACCTCTGTGTGGTAACTGTTGGCATGCATCCAATGAAGTGGGTTTCAGCCCATGAAAGCTTATGCTCAAATAAATTTGTTAGTCTCTAAGGTGCCACAAGGACTCCTCATTCTTTTTGCTGATACAGACTAATACGGCTACCCCTCTGAAACCTGTTGGTAAATACTGACTTTCGATAGCAGTCACTGAATTACAGATAATAATATGGATATTAATGTTATTTGTTTAAGTGCCATTTTCTTTGCATTGAGTTTTTCTTTTAGTTTAGTAGCCCAGTATTAACCATTGTCCATAGCTAGAGTTTTTGCTGTTGCTGGATGTTGTGTAGGAATAAAGGTTTTTGTAACTGCATAGGCTGAACTCTCTAATACAACTCTTCCGCCAAGATTCTCACTGTATTGTTTTTAATTTAAAACGTACTTTGTCTCATCATAATATGTAATGATGAGACAAAGTAACAATAAAACATGAATTTGAAGAGTGGACACAGCACTGTTTACTGCTTTAAAGAAACAAAGTCTGGTCCAAAGCCCATTCAAGTTAATGAGAATCTTTCCATTGATTTCAATGGGCTTTGGAAATCAGGCACAAATGTATAAAAATAAAAGAATCCTAGAAATAACGCTGAGGACTAGCCCTTCACACAGCACTCCCACCATCTGGGGAAAATACAAGCCCCATTTGTGCTGTATCCTCCTTGGCATAGTTGAAGATCTGTCTCTCTCTCTAAATTCAATATTTTACAACAGGTACATAAAAAAAAAAAGGAAACTACTCCCTATTAGAGCAGTGTTGAGGGCAAAACCTCACCATTTATCCTCAATTTCATTTTCAGAAGTTTGCCAAAAAGAGATAAAGAGGGAGAAACCAAACCATTTTGTGGGTTTGCCTCACATATTTTTCTGAGAAAATGGAATGAAGCATTGGGCAGTGACAAGCTGCAATTTTGCTTCAAGAAACAATCTTTTAATAGAACGTCACAATTTCTGTAATTTAAGGTGTGTCCCTGGACAAGAATTGCCTTTTTGGATGCAAAAAAGCTGGGTTCGCTGGTGAGAATGGTGGCATATCCTCCTGCAGAAGTGTTCAGAACGTTAGATCTTGTTTCTACTTTGTGAATTTTCACAGGTAACATGCAAGTTGTTTCATCCAGCTCCAATCCCATCTTCTGGGCCATCTGTCAAGCCTGGAATTTGCAGATTGTGGTGGCTTCTTTAATTGTTTTCCAGTTATTCATTTTCAGATTTTTAAATATAATCCCATGCCATTAAATTAACAGCACTCCATAGTGTACACACACTGCCATCCATCTGCTCAAGGTTGTCTTTAAATGGCACCATCTTGTATCTTATGTTCAGAACTATCAAACTTGCCTACAACATAATCCACCTTCTGTTGCAAGCTAGAAAACAGATTTCACCATTTTTTATTCTAACAACTGTGCAGTGACCAGCAGTTTTTTCCACTGAAGATTTGTTCTGAGTGGATGTGGCTGTTGCTGGAATTAAAGAGAGAGGCACTGAGCCAGCCATAAGAATGTGAAAGCTATGTGTACTTTGAGCTTTGCTTTTATGGAGGGACATTGAGAAAAGACCTTTTCCTCTGCCTTTGAAAGAATGTGGTTCCTGAGGGCTAGCTATGAATGGTGGGATTTGAGATGAAGGCCATTATGCTTCCTGACTTCATTCCTTGTCCCAAAGCACCCTCCTTACCATCTTAATATCATTAGTAGACATAATGCATCTCTTTCTTTGACTTTGTCACTGCAGTGACTGCTTTTTGGCGCTCTGAACAAATTAAAAGAGATATATGTTACGACTGCAGATTTTCGAAGAAATTGGGCCAAATTCATCCCTGGGTGTAATTCATCAGCCCTGGTGAATTTGGCCCAATGTCTCCATTCTATGAATGTGTTTTGGGGTTGTTTTTTTGGCATGTATAATCTGTTTTCATGCAAAAGTCTGATGCTACATAGTGTCTGTTTCATTAAAATTGCAGGAGGTTTTATGATCTACTGGTTTCCTGTATCATTTTATACCTATTATTAAGGGATTAAAAAAAATGTGCTAATGTTTCATTGTGACACATCTTAAATTATTATTTACCAGGAGCTTGTTCCATGAAGAGTTGTATTCTTGTAAAAAAATCAAAACCCTGTGTTCTTATTTAACAAATAAATAAATCTCCAAACTCCAAACCCTGTTGTGGGGGTGTACCCAGGTATCAGCTGATGGACTTGAACAACTTGGAGACATATTATTTTCCCTTATGTGCATGCGTAACTTGCATTAGCTTTAATGAGACTTATAGGCTCACAAGAGGAACATGTACATACGTATATCACTGTCAGTCAATATATTAGAAGGAGCCTGCTGAGCAAAATGGCTTGCATTATAAAGTTGTGTGTGCCAAATAAGAGAGAGCTTTTCAATCCATTCTTATTCCTTTCTTATTCCCCTCCTTTTATTTTTGCCATTTGGGAAACAGATACAGCAACCAAGAGTACATCTAGTCAAAACTTCAATTGAAATAAGGATTTGCTAAGCTTTATAATTATATTTTTTTAAAAAACCCTTTAAATAATGTTATTTAGGTTGCAAAGTCAAGGACTTGAACATTAGGAAAGGCCAGAATTAAAGTTGCCTCTTTATGCTTGTGCATTATGTTAGTCGGTATTTTCACAATCACATACTATTTTTACTCACGCATGTGTACACACACACACACACAAAGTAGAATTATTACAGCTTTTGTGAGGTGTGTGTGGCAGAGGGCTGATATGTGAGGGTAGAAGACAGACGTGGGACAGAGAGAGAGGGATAAAGGAAGGAGGAAAGGCAGGGGGTTTGGACACAAGGAAGAGGCATGTGGGCGATAGGGTGTAGGTAAGGATCAAGAATATGAGATAAGAACGGTGGCATCCATTTGCTGCAAAAGGTGGCAGCAGTTGCTGCTGCTGGCTCTGGTAGTAGGGCAGCTTCTAGGGAAGCTGGAGGTTTTCAACCCGCATTCCTAGAAGCCTCCCTATTGGCAACCACATGTAGAGACTTCATGGGGGTGCTGTGGGGACTCAGTGTCCCTGGGCTTGCTCCATACATCAGCATGGGAGATGGGTGAAATTAAGAAATCTGGCTGTCCTTACCTCCCCCACTGTTCCTGCTGCTGTTTCCTCTAGTGTTAGGCAGACTTGAGGGAGAGGTAGAGAGACTTAGCTATAATAGGTATAAAATTTCCCATAAAGGGTTACCTCTGCAGGATAATGTGCATATTAGACGCTAACATCTTCCCCCAAATCCTTGAGTGCAATAAACCTCTTTTAGTAACACTTCTGCTTGGGGTTATCCTTATAGGAAAAGTCTTTCATTTAATGCAGAAGCTATTCATTATGTCTTCTATACTTAAAGGTAGTCAATACCATGAGGAGCTCCATCTTTCTTCCCTATTCAGAATGAGCTGTGCTGTTACCATTGCTCTGTTTAGATTATTTGCTCCTATATGTTAATTATCTGAAAATGCCCCTGTTCTTCAAAGCTTCAAAAACAACCAAGCACAGTTCTACAACTCTTGAATCATATGGACAATCTCTTGTCCACTGAAGTCAACGGACACTCTTGGTTGTGTGAATAAGGATTACTCTGGTGAATAAAATATTGCCAGATGAGGGCCCTAACCTTTATTTTTTAAATTAACCTTCTAAGAAAGAATTTATACAGGAAAGCTCAAGACGAGCTGTGAGCAGTCAATAAGACATTTCTTTGTAATTCCTTCCTTCCTTGGGTTCTTTGTGCCAGGCTTAAGTGAAATGGATCTCACTGTCTGTACTTTTTCCTTGCTTCACCCCTCCCCAAGTCAATCATTTTGTAAATGTCATAGTTTCTCTCCATCTTCTCTTTTCTGGCCATTTCTTCTTGTCTTACCTTTCTGTGTTAGGTTAACTGTTTTCTTATCAGGAGAAAACCTAGGCAGACTATATAGCAATGTGGAGAGACAAAGTCCTTTCAATTAGTCCAGTTTGAGACTAAATTCCTACTTCTAAAATTAATATTCCAAAGATTCCTTTCAACTGGGAAAAATAAAAGTTTCCAACTTAAATATTATAGGTTTATAGAGATTAAATACAAAGTTCTAGGGACTTGGAGAACAATGTTTTATTAAAACAACCCCAGATCATTAGACATCTTTGTTGTCGCCCAACCCCAGTGCTATAATTACCCTGAGGTTGACCTTGAAATATAGAGATAGAGGCTGAAGAGAGGATTGGGGAGGGTAAACTGGGGAATGGCAGCAAGTAGAACAAATACTTAGTTGTTATGTACATTTCTGTGGAGAGATTTCCAGTTCCATTCATAGGAAGATTGCAGGTTCCAGCGAGAGGGTCAGATTACCCAGTTCTCTCCGCAGGCAAGCGCAGATGTTGCTGCAAGCACCAAACATGGTACTTTAAAGAAATGTGATTAATATGGATGACATAACATTAGGGGCTTCTTAATTGCCTTGTCAAGTCTAAGTTTGGGTGAACTATTCCTTGTCAAGATTTTAGTCAACAAACATGGTCCCTTTTTTCTGTTTGCAAATTATCCACAAACAAAATTTGATTGTTTCTGACTGTATTTGAAATTGTTTGACAAACACTTCACACAATTATATTTCAGCCTCTGGGTTTTGCGTTAACTATTTGCTTTGTCTGTTCATTATTTGTGGCACGTGATTGGTCACTTTCATCGCATCACATAGTACTGATTTTGCTCCCTGACTCGAGTGCAAGTGAATATTGCACACCAAATACTGAATATCTATGATCACTCATGAGTACTCTTATTTTCATGTGAATGCATAATTTTTGCTAGAGAAAGTGACTTCCCCAAATATTTCCCCATTCACATGAATGTTTGCAGATGGCTGGACAAAAAAGGTCTGAACATGGCCAGATCCAGAGAGTACCCAGAACTGATTAAAATATTCACCAATCACTTTTTCAACTATAAACTCATCTCTATAAAGACTATGGTCAACTTTTTCCTTCTTGACATTTCTGATCAACTTGGAGAAGTCAAATAACCTGGTAACTGACTTAGCTGATACACTGAGAAATAATGGCAATGTGGCATGGACATTCTTATTTCACTCATATGTCAGTGCTAATTATGGGCCCTGTCCAATTCCTGCTGAAGTCATTAGGAGACCTTTCAGTGTCCTTACTGGGCCTTTCATCCAATCCTTTTTGAATATGTTCTCTCATATCTTCTCTTGGATTGTTCTTGTATAATTTTCCATTCAACAGAACAGTTTAGATTTTTTTGAGAATTCACAACCACTACGACTATACCCCTTTTTAATCAAGAGCCACAGCTATAGATCCTTTCTCTTTCCATATAGGTTTCTGCATGTATTAGCCAGAGTGAATTTCTTCTAAAACTTCAGGTTCATCCATCTTGGGAGGAGTACTCAGCTGGAGCATCTCTTAGATAGATAGAGCCTCAGCAATAACATATTTTCCCCCTCTTCCCACATTCAGGTGATACAGACAAAATGACATTAATGGCATATCCTTTATTTTCTCTGAAGAGCCTTCACCTTCTACTTTAGAGTTTGCTGTCAAGAAAACCTTTCTGACATATGTTCGTTCTGGGCACATGTCCTTTGCAGGAGGACATTCAACTATTTCCATGGTTTTAGTCTTTACAGATGACTTATAAATATTGTCTGCTCAACCTCTTTGTTTAAAAAACCAAATTACTTATTCTTTAAGCATATTCCTTTATTCCCTGAAATATAGGGCTGGAGGGGGGAGAGGTTTTAGAAGTCATTTAATACAGGTAAATGTTTATTTTCAGCTATTTCCTCTGTTCCATTTATTTCTAATCAGTTCGTCAGGATATTGGCTTTTATACACTTTCTGTGATCTTTGCACATCATGTTTTAGCCTGTCTCTCCCCTAATGCTTCTCTCTTATACTTTCAAATGGAAACTTTCCATTCCTGCACTCTGAATCGCTTCGCTACCTAACCTCAACTCTCTCTCTCCCTCTAACTTGTTAAACTCTACCTTGTTATACCATATTCACAAATCCCTTGCTAACACTGTGTGCTTTTAGGACTTTATCTCTTGGTCTCAGAAAGGAATTAATAATCCTTCTGGCAACTTCATCCATTTAGCCTTTCACCTTAATTTCCCATCAGATAAATTTTTAGAGGCCTACAGTCTGTCACATGCTATGGCCTTAAGCTCATTTTTTGCCTCGTTTCACCTCATGTCTTAAATAGTCTTAAACATACAGACTGTTACTTAAAGTATATGTTGGCTCAGTCAACCAATATTTAAAATAAACCCAAAGATATGGCTATTGCAAAAAAAAAAAAAAAAGAAAAGAGTGGGCGGGGGGCGGAGGGGGATGCAGCCTTTTTTTTTCTTAAAATCTCTTTATTTTATTTAGCTGTAACTATCAACATTGCACATTGGTTGAATGTTTAGGAGAGATTTAAAAAAAATGATAAATCCTCAGATTTCTAAATAAATGGTCCAATTTTTCAAAAGTACCTAGCACCCAGAATCGCTGATGGAAGTCAATCAGTGCCCAGCCATTTGGAAAATCTAATCACTTATTCAGTAGCCTAAATATGGATTTAGGACCACAGCTAAGGTCCCATTTGGCATTAAAATCTTGTTTTAAAGACTTTTTAAAAGTTATATAGGGTTTCTTTTTTTAGAATGCAGAATTAGATCCCTGTGCTCTACTAGTTTCATTATTTGTTGACATTCTGAAAAACTTTCACTTTCCTACTGGGTGACTTGCATGGATTGGAAAGATTGTTTTCATTTGAAAAGAATTTTGGTTCTTGATTATTTCCCCGTTGGTAAATATTTTTGTTGTCACCACCTTATGTCCGGACCATCTGCTGTATTATTGGAGGAGTTTATAAAGCTCTGATTTTTCTCCACTACCTTTTCACACTGCTTCAAAGTATTATCAGTACTCACTTTAGAGGGTACCTTTTGCCGAATGTTGACTATCAACTATCTGAGGAAAGGTAGTTGGTTTTAGTATAGTGCAATGTAGCTACAGTACATTGAAAAGGGACTTCCTTTACATATATGAAATGATTTGAATTGCTTTTAAAATCTACTCAGATTAGGGGCTAATGTTTATAGTAATTGTAGTTTATAGGAATTGGGAAATATCCTTTTAAATAGTTTTGGAGTTCTAGAGAGGACCTCCCTATTTCCGATGGCAAAAGCAACTCAGGCCCAAATTTTTAAAGGTATTTAGATGTTACTGCCCTCAACATTGCAATGCCTAACTGATTTAGGAGCCCAGGTCTCATTTTAAAAAGGCATTTAGGCACTTAGGAGCCAAAATCCCAATATGTGTATGTAGTTAGGCCTTGTATGTTCGTATATAGCTAATTATAACATTTTTTTGTTTCCCAATTGTGTCTATATGGTTTCCTCATATTCTTAATGCAGAAAGCAAAAACACAATACTAATCTGCAGTATTAATAATGTTAAGGACCAAATTTTCAAAAGAGGTCACTAGATTTATGTGTCCAGAAAAATCCTATTTGCATGTGCAAATAGTATGCCTTCACCAAATTCTGTTTGTCTACCCATTTCTAATATACCCATTGCCATAGTGGGAGTTCGACCTTCCTAATTTAGATGAGCATGGATAAATCTGAGGTTTGGGTCATGCAGTCTGGGGCTTTAAAAAAAAAAGGCTCTGACACTCAGCCCAATGAGGTAAATGAAATTTTTCGACTGTGCTGAGGCCACTGAGAAAATCTGGCCAGTCACTGAATCTGTGAAACAAGATAAATTCATGTTTTGTGACTTTGTCTTAAATATTAATTTTGAAATGACTTAATGACACTGAAGTGCGTATGCCAAGAAAGTGCTATCATTGGATAGAAAAGGGGTTGAGATTGGGATTGTAACATTCCAATGTTTGCATCTTTATTCGGTTTAATCCTGTTTATTCTTTGTTAAATCATCTGAGGATACTATTCATTCAGATTTATGCAGATATACCAATATGACAGAAATGACAAGGTATTTCCTCTTTGCTTTAGAAAAGAATATGTACAAGCACTAGCTTAAATGAAAGTAAGTCCAAAGATGGCCTTTGCTTAATAGTAAACAGTGGGCGGTTGGTGAGCTAATGGACTGACACTGGAGATGTTGATTTTCTTTTCTGTCCTAACGTCTTATATCCAGAAAAACAAGCTTGTGTGTTTGCTTCATTAACATTTGTTTTTCCTTCTCCATGATGATATGCTGTCTGTGCCTTGCTCAAAAATAGACAAAGATTAATGCAATGTTGACAGCAAAATCACCAAGGAAGGAAACTGCGGCACTAGATAAACTTTATAGGTCACATTCCTTAAGTTTCACAAACCGTCTGATGAGATGACTATTTATGTAATAAGGCATGACAGGGATTGTGATTATCATAAAATAATCAAACCCTGGAGTATTTTAAGGTACAAAGCATAACCAAGTGTGTTTAATTTCCCAGGAATGTGATTATCTGGTAACAGCAAGAGTCATCTGGCTTTCACGGGTACCTATTTCTGCCTAATTGAGAGAGAGAGAAAGAGAGAGACCATTTTCCCTATAAGAAAGGCATCAGAATTTAGATCTGAAAAGATGAAAAGCACTTGCCCACCTGAGCACTGTGATTTGCATTTTACACTTGGTATCAGTAATAATAACAACAACTTATGATACAGGAATAAAGATGGGATGATGTACTATGGCAAAATTTATCTGCACTGATGGTGGAGAGTTCCTGAAGGTGCCAGAAGCAAGGGATAAAAATAAAAGTGTAATTTAAGATATAATCAGTGAAGTTCTGGGCCACGTTGTGCCATCTGTTTTTAGGAAATAAATAGGGATTTCTACTTAAACACCGATGGCACAAAATCTGATCCTCTTGTCTTAACTTATGACTCATGCTTAATATTTCAGAATCTCAGAAAAGTGGACAATGCTGCATATCAAACGAGTTACTAGGTTGCTGCACAACAAATAGTAAATTGAAGCTGGAATCGCAGACTTAATTCTGAATGTTCTTGCTTTTGTCAGTTTAAGTCTGACCTTTACCTTTATTTGACCTTGGCATTGATATTTAACTGGTTTATCATGGTAATGCAACATGCACTTCAAGAAGCATAGAATGGTCAAGCATAATATGTAACTTTCTTCTCATCCATCTCCATTTGTTTCACAGTTGTTCCTCCAAAAGTGTTGTGATATGAGTCCAAATGTGCAAGACTGTTTTTCTGAGGTGAAGCAAGAAGCATGGACCCTGCCCTCTGTCTGCGGTTCTTTCAGACATAATACAAGCTCATAATACAAGCTGTTGTAATTCATAACATGTAAGAGCCACTTCCACTTACATTGTATTCAGTCCATAGGTACTTTGAATACAATTGGCCACATTCAGAACTACCATTAAAGTCTATGGGAATTGCTGATGCATTTTTGAGGGCAGAATTTGTCTTCTGAAAGTGGCCAATGCCAAGTTTCCCCAAGAAAATGACAGAACAGGTAATCATCAAGCGGTCAATCTCATCTCCCATTCCCAGCTTCTGGCAAATAGATGTGTACTGATGAGAGGAGGGGATGCAACAAGAGGCCAAATGATTGAGCAGTGCAGATGGACATAATACCAACATATGCAAGGTAATGCATATTAGGATTAATTTGAACTATCTGCACACACTGCTGAGTTGCAAATTAACTGTATCCATTTTCTTCACAACCCAAAATTAACCTAGAGAATTCATTGTCACGAGATATCACTGAAGTCAAGAGTTTAGAATTCAGAGATTTGATTTTATATCAGAGGGGTAGCCGTGTTAGTCTGGATCTGTAAAAGCAGCAAAGAATCCTGTGGCACCTTATAGACTAACAGACGTTTTGGAGCATGAGCTTTCGTGGGTGAATACCCACTTCTTCAGATGCATGTGGTGGAAATATCCAGGGGCAGGTATATATATGCTAGCAAGCAAGCTAGAGATAACGAGGTCAGTTCAATCAGGGAGGATGAGGCCCTGTTCTAGCAGTTGAGGTGTGTAAACCAAGAGAGGAGAAACTGGTTCTGTAGTTGGCAAGCCATTCACAGTCTTTGTTCAATCCTGAGCTGATGGTGTCAAATTTGCAGATGAAAATTCTGGAAAAATTCCACCATGATTTCAACAGCTTCCACCCCACCATCAACCTCAGCCTGGACCAATCTACATGGGAGGTCCACTTTCTTGACACCACGGTGCAAATAAGTGATGGTCACATTAACACTACCCTATATCGAAAACCTACCGACCGCTATGCTTACCTTCATGCCTCCATTTTCCATCCCGGACACATCACACGATCCATTGTCTACAGCCAAGCACTGAGGTACAACCGCATCTGCTCTAACCCCTCAGACAGAGACCAACACCTACAAAATCTCCACCAAGCATTCTCAAAACTACAATACCCGCACGAGGAAATAAGGAAACAGATCAACAGAGCCAGACGTGTACCCAGAAGCCTCCTACTGCAAGACAAACCCAAGAAAGAAACCAACAGGACTCCACTGGCCATCACATACAGCCCCCAGCTAAAACCCCTCCAACGCATCATCAAGGATCTACAACCCATCCTGGACAATGATCCCACACTTTCACAGGCCTTGGGTGGCAGGCCAGTCCTTGCCCACAGACAACCTGCCAACCTGAAACATATTCTCACCAGTAACTGCACACCGCACCATAATAACTCTAGCTCAGGAACCAATCCATGCAACAAACCTCGATGCCAACTCTGCCCACATATCTACACCAGCGACACCATCACAGGAACTAACCAGATCAGCCACACCATCACTGGTTCATTCACCTGCACATCCACCAATGAAATATACGCCATCATATGCCAGCAATGCCCCTCTGCTATGTACATCGACCAAACTGGACAGTCTCTACGGAAAAGGATAAATGGACACAAATCAGACATTAGGAATGGCAATATACAAAAACCTGTAGGAGAGCACTTCAACTTCCCTGGCCACACTATAGCAGACCTTAAGGTGGCCATCCTGCAGCAAAAAAACTTCAGGACCAGACTTCAAAGAGAAACTGCTGAGCTTCAGTTCATCTGCAAATTTGACACCATCAGCTCAGGATTGAACAAAGACTGTGAATGGCTTGCCAACTACAGAACCAGTTTCTCCTCTCTTGGTTTTCACACCTCAACTTCTAGAACAGGGCCTCATCCTCCCTGATTGAACTGACCTCGTTATCTCTAGCTTGCTTGCTAGCATATATATACCTGCCTCTGGATATTTGCACCACATGCATCTGAAGAAGTGGGTATTCACCCACGAAAGCTCATGCTCCAAAACATCTGTTAGTCTATAAGGTGCCACAGGATTCCTTGTTGATTTTATATGGATTTTGAGAACATCCATGGGTATATTAGATAAAATTAACAAAATTATATAAACTCTCAGACTTCAAGGTATTAGCTAATCCTCTAATTGGATAGGGATTAGGAAAAAACTCCCCTTGTGGGCAGATTATTGTATAATTGTCCACTATTGGGTCTCTTGTACCTTCCTCTACAGCATCAGGCACCGACCACTGTTGGAGACAGACTATCTCAAAAGATGGACATCTGGTCTGATACAATATGGCAACGTCTATCTTCCAGTTCTGTGACTCATTCATATCTGGTGGTTTAACGATATCATGATGGTTCCAATACACAGGCCATATTGTGCTATCAGTGTCTGATAGAATTTTTTGCCCAGGTGAATGGGGAGATCAGATATTCATGGCAGCTGTTCTGTCAGTGTGTGGGGAGCACAACCCTGAAAGTGGCTCCAAAATGGCAACAGTTGGATGTGTTTGAGACTAGTAACAGTTCATGGAACACTTCAGTGGTCACAACAGAGGAGCTGCTTTTCACTGTTTTTAGGTTTTTTTAGTAGGAGATTCAGAATAGTTGATTTTTGTGTTTGTTGGTTAATACTAAGAGGGACAGAACCTTGGCTACTGGAAATGACCATATTTCTATTGAACTAAATGAAACTATGACTATTTACATCAGCTGAGGAGCTGTCCCAGAGTTTGCTTGTCCACATAGTTTGTTTTTCAGGGTTTGTTTTTTCTGGGGCACTTTCAGGGAAGGAAAGTTGTTTTAAATGTTCCAGTAGGTTATTAAATAGCAGCTTTGCTGTATTGGAAGAAATCCAGCAAATTGAGCTGTTAGAATAAAGTTTAAAGCTATTTGCATGTACACACTTGATGTCATCTCAAAGATAAACTAATGGCAGGTTTAGACAAATAATTTTAGTTAAAAAGTTATATCATTGAGTAAACAGAAGATTGTCTCTGTGGGTTTAGGTTAATAGGGTTAACTTAATAAATACCTATATTAAGACCTCTATAATTATTAAATAGTTTTGATAAAGGGTATTTTATTAGTTTGTGAGAATGGAGTAGTAAATATGGATGGCTACTTTTACTGTGGTTGTCCAGTCACATTTTTGTGTGTGATCAACATAGCTGTTACAGTAGGTACCAGTGGACAAGGCAATACCTTACATTGACTGTCTCAGAAGTGAGGAAAAGGTTGAATTTCCATAGTGGTTGACAATCCTATTACTCATACTGATGGCAGTACTAAATGCTGTGGAGAACATCAGAGAATGGTATCCGTCTGCTGCCTGCAGTGTCCAAGCACTGTGTTTTAAATGAAGAACTTTAGCTTTGAGGACTGTCTATTACCACTATGTTTATAAAAGCACAAAATAGTTGCAGATTTGTAACCGAGAAATACAGAAATTCTGGGCCTGATTCTTCTTTCGCAGAGGTGTTACTGTCTTGAAACTCCAGGGGCTTCTGTGTTTTCAAGATCAGCTTAAAAATTCTAGTAGGACAAGATATTTCATCTTCAGTAGAGCCGCAACTTTTCATCAAAGATTTGAGCTGTGATGTTCAAGCCAAGAAGCTAAAGTTTCTGTGTTCATTAGTGTTCAACCATTTGGCTCCCAAGTGCAGAGCAAACCTCCAGAATGAGAGAATGAGTGGACTATATTGCCTCTATACAATGTTCACAAGGAGGTGACTGCACTGTGATTTTAAACTGAATGATATCTTCTGTCAGTTCTTCCTTTCTTTCTTTGTCCCCACCTGGATTTAGGAAATGAAAAAACCTTTACTTGGCAACCCTGTGACAAAGGAACCTGCCTCATTCTGGAGAACAATGTACAAATGGGTCAACACATTTTGTTCACGCGCAATTGTCAGGAATCATAAAGTGTATGAAGCATCTATTTAAGTCTTTATATTTGGCTGCATCTCATTCAATTAGTCTATCAAATTCCTCATTAAGTCCTTGAGCATTTAAAGCTACATGATTAAAATACCATTACATTTGGTGAAAGGGGGGGGGACTCTTTAAAGTGCTCTGTATCATTAAAAAAAATTCCCTTCAGGAACTGATATTGCATTAGCATTTATTACTATTAAAACACATTGGAAGTGTGGAGAATAAAAAACATTTCAATTTTTAATATAAAGTCCAAGAATGAGCTGAGACTTCAAATCTGCAGCTGAGTCCTTTAATTTCATATAACTAATAGGTAAACTCAGAAATATTTAATTGGATATAGATATTTCAAATAGGCTCCAACTTTTAAATGTCTGACTACAGATTTCACAAAGATACAGATATCCTATTTTCCCACAGTGCCTCAGTGATACAGATAATAATAATGATTTGAATTCTGTACATATCACTGTTCTCAATTACCCCAAACTTGGTTACATAAACAGTATACAAAACTCTAAATCCAACATTTAAATGGCAAGACTGTTTTAAGAGCTTGCAGCACTGCTACATAACAGTTTGACAGAAAAGTCTTGCAACCATTTGACTCGACAATGGAAATTAAATATATTATATAAACTGAAATTTGAAAAGGACTCCCTGATCTTGTGAAAAGTGTCATGGAATTTTTAGTCTCAAAGCAGTTATATAGTCTATATGTTGCCCAGTTATCTCTTGGCTATCCATCGGATAGGCTTTTCCCAACGGAGACTAAGCACAAGAGAGATTCCTACTGACTTCAGTGAGTTTTGGATCAGGCCTTTAATCACATAATTCTATGCAGTAGTCAAGCAATAAATGTAAGTAACCTAGTGGTAATACCTAGCACTTGTCATATTGTATATTTACAAAGTACTACAATGTTAAATAATCTGGTAGATGATGAAACTGAGATACAAAGATATTAACTGGTTTCTCCTAGTCTACAGAGGAAAAACAAATTTCGGTTTGACAATGAACCATTGACAGCTACTCTTTGAATACAGTCTTTCAACCACTTGTGCACTCACTGCATAGCAATTTTATCTATACCACATTTCCCTAGTTTGCTTATGAGAATGGTCATGTGGAACTGTGCTAAAAATCTTACTAAAATTCAGCTTTCATTATTATTTTGGGCGGGGTCGGTCCACAACATTTTGGCACCTGAGGCGAGGAGCTCAAATGACCCCCCCATACCCCTTCGCTCAGGCCAAAACTTTGAAAGGTCTCAATTCTGCCTTCTTCCTCTTCTACTCCTCTCTGGTACTGCTCTGCTACCTACCCCAATGAAGGAGAACTAACAACTTAAAATGCCTTCTTCAAAAATTTTAAGTTACACTTAACTTTCAAATGCCTGAACAGCAAATGTCACTTTTTTTGTCTGTATAGTAAACACTGGCATTTTTATCTGTTTGGACAAATCAAAGTGGTACTTTCCATGCCTTCTTGGTTGCAAAGATTTGAACTGCTTCCTGAAGGTCCACAGTCTGGGGCAGCTTATGCTCTATTGCAGTGGTCCTCAAACCTTGGCATCCCTTGGCCTGCGCCACTTCCCACAGCCCCTATTGGCCTGGAGCGGTGAACCGCGGCCACTGGGAGCCACAATCGGCCGAACCTGCAGATGCGGCGGGTAAACAAATCGGCCTGTCCTGCCAGGGGCTTTCCCTGAACAAGCAGCAGCCCAAATTTGAGAACCACTGCTCTACTGAGATGGTTGCAAGGCAGACCAGACTCTCCTGTGTCATTGTGTAGCATAAATGTGTTTTTAATAACTTCAGCTTGGAAAAACTGCGTTCTCCACTGGCAACTGTTACAGGAAGTGTTAGAAGTATGTGCAGAGCAACAAAAGCATTTGGAAAGAGGGTGGTCATCTTATTTGTGCACATATATTCCAGAACAGCCTTTGGAGTTGATCCTGCTGAAATGCATCTTGAAAGGGTTTTCAGTTCATCACCTAAATCACTTGCATCAATATCGCACGTCATCATGTGTCAACACTGTCTCTAGTGCCCTGCATTGCTGGTGTAGGTCTTCTTCAGGTATAGTGAGGAGTTTTGGAACATCCCAAATATACTGCTGTGTTCCTTAAGCTGCATGAAATGTTCTTCAACTGACTGTATCGCACAATCTAGCACTTGATTAAACAATTCAACTTTGAATTGTTGTTTGGGGTCTCTTAAGGGATTATCCCATGCCTTGTAATCAAAATGTCTTCTTCTTCAGTGACTCTTGTATTATTGAATGGGTGGTAAAAGAGCTTCAGTGTGACATTCTTCTGCCAACTTCTGTGCACTCTTCAGAATGTTTTGAAATTCCTCATCTGACCGGTAAGACTTTAGGTATGACTTTGCTTTGTCCATTTGTTCCATTGCTCCAGATATATCAAGATCAAGACATTGGAGTCTCTTGCTTACAACATTTATTTCAAACAGTGTGTTATGCCACAACACTAAGCCACACAGAAATTTGAAGTTATGTATGTTTCTGGTAATTCTATTTCCCTCTCCACTGTTCTCCCACGAACAGTTCCTGTCATAGCATTATCCTCCATAATGGCAACTATGGCATCATCTATCTTCCCAATTTGGTGTTTGATAGGCTTTATCGCCTCTACTCAACTTTCCCATTGTGTGGCACTCAGTGGTTTCAGTGTCAGAGAGGATGTTCCCAGATGTTGTTTCAGAATTTTCCATCAATGAGTTGATGCAGAGAAAAATACATTAATGCTTTGAATTACTTTTAAAAAATTCAGCAGCCTCACCAGAAGCTGATGCTGCATCACTGACCACCAAGTTCAATGAATGAGAACTGCATGAAACAAAAAAAGGTTGAGGGTTTAACTCTCGAATCTGTGTCTGCACTCCTCTGTTTTTTTCCTCTCGTGTTGGCACCATTATTGTAGCCCTGACCTGTCATGTCAGTTATTCTGTATCTTCCAGCTTTTTAAGAAGCACATTTGTCATGCCACCTTCTATAGTATCATCAATGTCAATAAATTTTAGAAAATGCTTTCTGACAGTCACCATTGCAGGGACATTTTCACTAGGTTCTGTTGTTACAAAATGCACCATTAAAGTCATTTGTTCTGTATGGCTGATGTCAGGTGTGCAGTCCAGAATAACAGAGTACTATCTTGCTGACTTCAGAACTGCCACAATCTTATCTTTGACTTTTGTTGCCAGTAACTGTATGATCTCATTTTTAATTGTTTTTCCAAGGTAATGGTGTGTGTACATTTCTTGGGTGGTGACTCTTCTTAGATTTCTTGGGTGGTGTGTGTACTCTTTTTGAGTCGAGTACAGCATCAAACTCAGCCATCAGCTCCACAATTTTAAGGAAGTTTCCATTGTTTGGCATACACAGCTGATCTGAAGTGCCATGCAGGGTAGGTTTTGGGTAGCAAGAATTCTCACAATGGCAATGAGCCTTTTCAGAACATTTTGTGAGTAAAGAGACTCTGATGCAATCTTCTCTTGATCTGATCATCCATGGTGGCCTTTAACCTTAGTCTCATCTCAAGCTCTTTCCACCTATGAGATGCTCTCTGGTGATTTGCTGCCTTCTCATAGCATGCCAGATTTCTAGCCAGATTTTTCCAGTCCTTTGGTCCTGTAGAAACCAGTGTGGCTGGAACATTAGACTGGAAGAGTTTGCAACAAAACAATGCAGTATTGCAACAAAAGTATGCAGTATTCTGGGTTTTTCAGTACATAAGCCATGGTCTCTCCACTTTGTCACCATTGGGGATTTCATGCCAGTAATGTGTTGGATGGAAACTTCTATTTTCATTTAAGTTTTTCACTTGCTGTGGCCCATGTACTACAAGGAAGTCCCTCAGGCTACTGCTCAAGTGGATCCACAGTCCTGGATCATCTAGACTGAAGGAACTAAACTCAGCAGCAGCCGTTTCTTGTGCCTCCACCGCGCTCTTCTCTGATCTACACTTTTCTTCAGGAATGTGCATGGTTATATTCATTTGAAATGGAGATATGGCTGCTGCAGTAGCTGCCAGGTCACCTGCACTCTGACTGACTGGAAGATCAGGCTTCTCCTCACCACTCACATCCTCACTGGGGGCAGAAGGCTCACCGTGACCCTTTGTGTCTATGTATCTCAGGAGAGCTCCTTCCTGCTTAGATAGAAAAGCTTCCTTTGCTTGTTTTCTTTTTCTGAATGCTGCCCCAGAGGGGAGTTTTCTTCTTTCACTCATGACTGCTGTTCTATGCCAGCTATAGTGACTCTCAACACTCGGTTGAAGGGGACAAATAAGCAGTCTGGGAGCAGGGCCTGAGTGAGGGAAGATATCAGCGTCTTAATGGTCTAACTGGCTCCTACTACTTCAGTTGACTGCCTGTTCTCCTCAAGTTCTCTTCGGGTTCAGGGAAGCATTCCCTTTCACCTCTTCTCCTGCCTGCCTGTTATGTCTCTTGTGTCCTCCTTCCTTCAGTACAGCACTCCATCATCTCTGTGCATCTAGAGCAGAAAGAATACATATGCACCAGCAGCAGACACAATTTTCTACACTCTGAGTCCTAGTGGTGTCCCCCCACAGTCTGGCACCTGAGATGGCCGCCTCAGTTCGCCTCATGGTAAGGCCAGCCTTGATTTTGGGGGTCATTCAGACCAATAAGGGGTTCTGTTACTGCCTGCCTTGTAACTTTGGGTGTCTTAATACTACGCTGCTATGGTTCAGTATTCTAACACCAGTAACCAACCTATAACCACCCTGTCTTCCACCAGCCTAGTTTCTTGTTTTAGTGTGACCTCAACAATCCCTTCTGGTCCCAAGGCCCCCAAATTCATTTTCCTGAGTTCTTAACTACCAGACTTTTTCCCCTCTGGTTTGTCACCCCTGAAGGTGTGAAGCATGCCCCCAGTTATCAGTTCACATTGGGACATACACTCCATACAGTTTGGACAACAGATACCTGCTTGAGGTAAAAATAAACAAAATGTTTATTGAATAGAAATATCATAGATTCAAAAATGAATGGAGTAGTAAGGAAAAGCAAACACGTACAAGTTACAAGGAAAATAAACTTAAAGATGCAATGTCAGGCTTTACGCTTCTTCATTAGCTAAATTCCCTTTTATAATAAAAGTTACCTATTGCCTCTGAACAGTTTCCCAGTGTGCCTGCTGTCCTAGAGGGAATCCAGTGCTTCACTGACAGCACCTCACTTAGATGCTGGCCCTCAGTTTCTGGATAGTATTCAGTTCAAATCCCTTTGCCTTTTAATAGGGTGTGCAGTTTTTTTTTCCTTTTTCTCAGACTATGGTAATTCATGATTACACAGAGTTAAACTCACTCCTTCCTTAGTTTTCCAAGATTGGGGATGTCTTTCCAGTTTCACTGCTTCTCCATTAATTTTAATGGTCTACCACTGTCTTTCCCTAGGTTGTAAAATGCAAATGGCAGAGGTGCAGGAAAATCATTGTGTCATGGAAAGGAGGGAGGAGGGGTTCACGGGGTGGCTGGGGAGCAAGCACATGCCACACTCATCCCTCAGCAGAGGTGCAAATCTCCTGGGGCTGTTGTGACCTGGCCCACGTGGTCATAGTGCCACTCAGATTTGGCATGTCCACTCCTCTCTCCATCTTTGAAGGAAGAGACATGCAACCTTGTGGGCCAGGTTGCAATGCCCAGAGCTGGGAGCGAGGCCCAGCCCTGCTGGCCAAGAGCCACTGCTGCAGGGGTCACAGACTTTACTCAACTTCACAATTCTTGTGAACACAGTGACTTCTGCACCAAAATCCTAGTATCATTCCAGATATTGAAGTTAGGCTAACTAGTCTATAATACCCCAGGTCCGCTTTGTTCCCCTTTTAAAGGTGCATACTAGGTTTGCCATTCAGTCATCTGGGACCTCACCCATCCTCCATGAGTTCTTGAAGATAATCAGTAATGGTTCTGATACTGCTTCCCTAAGTACCCTTAGATGAACTTCATCAGGCCCTGCCACCTTGTATATCTCTAATTTAGCTAAATATTTTGTAATCTGCTCTTTCCCTATTCTGGCTTGTGCTCCTTTCCCTCATTGTAAATATTAATTGTTTTAAGTGTCTGGTCACAATTTACCTTTTCAATGAAGACTGAAGCAAAATAAGCATTAAGCACTTCAGCTCTTCTTCTCCGATAAGCAGTGTACTTATACTTTCCTTTCTTTCACTTGCTCCTAGTGTACTTATAGAAACTCTTCTTATTGCCTTTTCTGTCCCCTTGCTAGATGTAACTCATTTTGTGTCTTAGACATTCTGATTTTGTCCCTATATGTTTGTGCTATTCTTTTGTACTCCTCTTTAGCAATTTTTCCATGTCTCCACTTTTTGTAGGATTCCTTTTTGATTTTAAGGTCATTAAAATGCTCCAGATGGAGCCATATTGACCTCCTACAATTCTTCCTAGCTTCCCTTCTCAGCAGGATAGTTTGCAGTTGTGCCTTTAACATTGTCTCCTTGAGAAACTGCCTGGCCTCCTGAACTCTTTTTTCCTTCAGATTTTCTTTCCATGGGAGCTTAAGACTGCTTCTTGAAGTCTGTTGTCCCTATTCTGCTGCTTTTATTCCTTCCTTTCCTTAGAATCATTAAATCATCATTTCAAGTTCACTTTCCCCAAAATTGCTTTACACCTTCAGATTTGTAACCAATTCCTCCCTGTTAGGATCAAGTCTAAAACGGCTGTCCCACTGGTTACTTCTTCCACCTTCTGAAAGAAAAAGTTGTCCCCAGTATAGTCTAAGAACTAATGAAACATTTTGTGTTTTACTGTACTACTTTTCCAACAGATCTTTGGGTAGTTAAAATCCCTCATTACTAGCAAATTTTGTGTTTTGGATATTTCTATTATTTGTTCTAGGAATACCTCATCCACCTTTTCCTCTTGATTTGCTGGTCTATAGTAGACCCCCACCATGTTTTCCCCCCAAATTTTATCTTCAGCTGTTTGCCTCCCATTTCTTTCTGAACCCCAGAGCAACTGTATACTTTCTTGATGTACAATGCAACACCACCTTCCTCTTCACCCTTATTGTCCTTCCCAAAAAAGCTATCCCCTCTATCCCAATATGCCAGTCATGAGATATTTCCCAGCGAGTCTCAGTGATGCCAACTAAGTTATAACTTATGCTTATGTACTAATACTTCCAGTTCTTCCTGTTTATTCACCATACTCCTTGCATTTGTGTATAAATATCTAAGACGTTAAGCAGATTCCCCCATTGTTTTCTCTCTTGATGATCCTATGACCCTACTGGAACTTTCCATTCCTCCTTCTGCTGCTCAACATCTAGCTCTTTGTTAAGGTCATCTTTTTTTATATATATACTTTAGCACTTTGTCACTTGCTCCCTTTGAAACTAGTTTAAAGCCCTCCTTAGTAGGTTGGTGTATGAAGATACTTTCTTACAAATGGTCAAACACAGGGAGGGAAGAGGAGGGGTCATTAATAATAATATCTAGCTCTTATATACTACTTTTTATCAGTAGATCTCATTAAGTATTCAACTATATTAATTACTTATTGCCTCAGTACAATAGTTACTCTATAAATAAATAGAGTAAGTTGAATTAGAACTCATGAATACCTGTTCTCCAACCTTGTGCTCAGTCTCTTATTCATTGTTGACTCTACTAACCTTCAGTGTGATATTCTGTTTGGTTATAACACAGATGAAATATATCTGAATAAGGAACACTGTTCTTGCCTCTCTAAACCTCTCAAACAGACAACATTTCAGACCTCAAATAGTGTATGTAGCACCACATCTCTTACATGGTGTAAATTTCCTTTATAAGTATCTAGGTTTTTCCCCCCTCAAAACTTACGGAATGGTTGGTCACCAGAAATTACATAGATTAAATTGTGGCAAAATTTAATTTGTTTTTCTTTTCACTTTTTACTGCCTATTTAAAATAATTGCATCCTTAGGATTTACATAACTTAATTCTCTTGCATTTATAGCTAATTATCTATTTTTGATTAATACATCATATTTTAGAATCATACTCTTAGAATATCTGATTGTGATTCATTTTCCAGGTTATTGTTGTACTTTTCAACCTGAGGGATTGTTTACAGTTAGTGATGTTAATAGACTTTGACCAGTATTATGGTTCAAAATAAATTACTGTATTATAGTCAGCTGGTTAGCTTTAATATTGGATTTGATACCACAATATACCTTTTTAAATTAAAAAAAAAAAAAAGGAAAGGTGGATTTTGTACTCATAAAGCCATTGGAAAGGAACAAGTTTCGGGTCTGATCTAAAGCCCATTAAATAAATGGAAAGACTCCCATTGACTTCAATGATATTAGGATCATGCCTATAGTATAGATTGGTGCTAAACAAGTTGGCCCATAAAGTCATGAACTTTGCTGCTATTCTAGACCTGGTTTTCTGTTGAAACAATCAGCTGGGGTGAGCAGTTTGGAGATGTTGTGAAACTGAGAAAGGAACTAAAATGAGACTAACCAGATTATTTTCATGTGACCGCCAGAGACTGAAAACTAGTACACTAACACACTGTTAATCTCTAAAATTGTTTCATCATTTTTAATAGAAACAATTTAATGGGTTAGTGTTTATACCAATAAGATCATATAACAATTTACAATCAGGCATAGAAGAAAATTCTTGTAATATTTTTGCAGTGTACCTGTCTTGACTTGCTATTTGAGTCTTTGAGCCTAATTTATCAGCTAGACCAAATTATGCAGTAGGTTTATAATGTGCACAATTTGTTTTCATCTTATCTTCTATCAACTCTTTTTCACCTGTGACCTAATGAGATTTTAATTCAGATTGCCAGAGAAAGTGCATTAAACTAGTCTAGATAATTCTACCATAAAGTCAACAATAAAAAGGGAATGGGATTATGGATGACATTCAGCCCTGATGCAGCACTGTTGACTTGCCTGGAATTGTGCTAGCTAAAACAAAGACTACATTTGGTCCTATTGCTTTAATAAAAAATCTACATAAAACTAACATCATCAGAAATACTGAAGTTAGCATTAAACCGGTACACTACTTTGATAGTCTTAACAGAGAACTGAACAGGCCATGAAGTCTGCACTTCATTCTTAGGATGGATTTTTCAAAAGCTTCTAAATGAGTTACCTGCTTAATTTCCATTTAAATCTATGAGAGTTAGGCACCTAAGTCACACAGGGTATAATTTTCAAAAGTTGACTGCGTGACTTGCCAAAGGTCACACAAAGTCTGTGGTAGAATAGGGATTCAAACCTCCAATCTCCAGGCAAGCATCCTGGCTGCTAGACCATTCTTCTTCTCCTGGACCTTTCTTGCTTCCCTGTTCTTTTTTCCCTCTTGGATCCATCCACTTGAATTAAACCTTCCCCAAGCTCAGGAGCTTGTAGAGCAGAAAGGAAGGGTGAGACAATTCAAATAAATTAAAAGGCAGTGCAAGCTCTGCCCTAGAATCTGAAGCAAACCCAAGCTGAATCATAGACTTGATCTACACTATGGGGTTAGGTCGAATTTAGCCGTGTTAGGTCGATTTAAAAACGCCTGCGTCCACACAACCAATGCTGTTCTATCCACCTAAATGGCTCTTAAAATCGACTTCTTTACTCCTCCCCAACAAGGAGAGTAGCGCTAAAATCGACCTTGCTGAGTCGAATTTTGGGTAGTGCGAAGCAAATCAACGGTATTGGCCTCCGGGAGCTATCCCAGAGTGCTCTGGGCAGCACTTTGAACTCCAGTGCACTAGCCAGGTACACAGGAAAAGCCCCGGAAACCTTTGAATTTCATTTCCTGTTTGATCAGCGAAGTAGCTTAGCTAGCAGGGTGCAGGGGAAGCAGTCACTTCCCCCTGCATATTTTCCATAAGTGGCACCTGCCGGGCCGGCACTGGGGGCAGCTTAGCCGGAGGAGCCATGAAGAGGGGTGGCAGGCATGGCCAAAGGAGCAAGGGGTCCGACTCCTCCACCATCATGACCCATACTCAGCGCGACCCCAACATCACCGCAGCCACGATTAGCAGGGCCCGGCCGCACCGCGGGATTGCACATAGTGACCCGGCTGCGTGCACTGCCCTCCCCGTGGAACCTCCCACCCCCCGGCCCACCCCGGGCACATGTGCATGTCCCGCTGGTGGCAGGGAGCCCCGCGTCTCTCCCACTTGGCTGCGCTCTAGTGGCTCCTTCCTGGCCGGGCATGCACTGCAGCGGTCCCGGCGCCAGCCAGCCATGGCCCGTGTGCCCAGGTTGCTGCACAGGGGCATCGCCTCCCCAGGCCCGGCTTGGGATCCAATGGGGCAGTGAGGGGGAGGGGCTGGGGCAGGGATTTGGGGAGGGATCCAATGGGGGAAGGAGGGGTGGAGTCAGGGTGGGGGCGAGACCAGAGGAGGAGCCAAGGGGGGCATGGCCAGAGGAGGAGCCAAGGGAGTGCACCTTATTTATGTTTGCCCCCGCTACACTTAGAACCTGGCTACGTCACTGGATCAGCGTACCGAACTCAGCAGCACTCAGCAACACAGGTGACCATGCAGTCTCCATAGAATTGTAGAGCACAGACTGTTTCTATGCTCCCCCATCATCTCCATTTCTGAGGTTATCGCAGATTAGAAAGCAAAAAAAAAACGCACTCACAATGACATGTTTTCTGAGCTCATGCAGTTCTCCCACACTGATAGGGCACAGCTTAATGCATGGAGGCATTCAGTGGCAGAGGCCGGGAAAGAATTAAGTGAGTGCGAAGAGCGGAGGCAAGATGTGATGCTGATGCTAACGGGAGAGCAAACGGACATGATGAAGCATCTGTTGGAGCTGCAGGAAGACCAACAAGAGCACATCCACTGTATAACTGCATACCCTCCTCCCCAAGTTCCATATCCGCCTCCCCCAAATGCCCAAGAATGCAGTTGGGTGGAGGCTCCGGGCACCTAGCCACTCCACTCCAGAGGATGGCCCAAGCAATAGAAGGCTGTCATTCAAACGGTTTTGATTTGTAGTGTGGCTACAATAAGCAATGTGGCCTTGTCGTTCCCTCCTCCCCTACCCCACCTGGCTACATTGTCCATTATCTCATTTCTTTTTAATAAATAAAGAAAGAATGCATGGTTTCAAAACAACAGTTACTTTATTTTGAAGTGGGGAGGGAGGCTGGCTTACAGGGAATTCAAATCAACAAAGGGGGAGGGTTTGCAACAAGGAGAAACACACACAACTGTCACACCGAAGCCTGGTCAGTCATTAAACCTGTTTTCAAAGCCTCTCTGATGCGTAGCACAACTTGCTGTGCTCTTCTAATTTCCCTGGTGTCTGGCTGCTCAAAATTGGGCACCAGATGATTTACCTCAACCTCCTACCCCGCTATAAACATCTCCCCCTTACTCTCACAGATATTATGGAGCACACAGCAAGCAGCAATAACAATGGGAATGTTGGTTGCGCTGAGGTCTGACCAACAGCACCACCAAGCTTTTAAATGTCCAAAGGCACATTCTACCACCATTCTGCACTTGCTCAGCGTATAGTTGAAGTACTCCTTACTACTGTCCAGGCTTCATGAACGGATCTCCCGAGCAGGAGAGCAGCGTTGCAGTGGAAGTGGTGGATGAAGACGTTTAGCTGTCCTACTGCATTGTCTGCTGCCAGCAGCACCGAGGAGGACCAGAATGGATCCCCTGAGCTCGTTGCTAGGAAGCAGGAGAGCAGAGTTGCAGCGGAAGCGGTGGAGCTGTACACCATGCCCTGGAGGTTGCTAGGAGCCAGGCAGGGAAGACGTTCCCAGAACCCCCATCCAAGCTACATGTCTGACAAGGACGATTAGCAGTCCTACTGCACTGGCTGCTGCGAAGGCAAGGAGCTGCAGCTGTGTAGCAATGCCAGCTGCTGCAGGTGCTTCTGAGTTGAATGCTTGGAGGTCCGGGTAGGGCAAGGTACCTTGGCCATGGCAAAAGAGCAAGAGCCCTGGAGCTGTTACATGTGTTGACCACAGAAGTGCTATGGGGTGTTACAGCGCCGACCAGACTGGAATGTATGGCTGCAAGACTTCTTCACCAGTGACAAAGGACAAGAATATGATGCACCTAAATTCTAAAAAGGCCCGCACATTTCCCAGAGTCACTACTCTTGATAACAGAATGTCAATGATTGCATTGGCTACTTGGATCACAGCAGCCCCCACAGTAGACTTGGCCACAACAGCAGCAGTGACGGTGAGCTGAGTGGGCTCCATGCTTGCCATGGTATGGGGTCTGCATGGGTAACCCAGGAAAAAAGGCGTGAAACGATTGTCTGCCATTGCTTTCATGGAGGGACTGATGACATGTGCTCCAAACCACCTGGCATTGGGAGCTTAACCCAAAATTCCAATGGGCGGCGGAGACTGCGGAGCTGTGGGATAGCTACCCACAGTGCACCGCTCTGTAAGTTGATGCTAGCCATGGCAGTGAGGATGCACTCCTCTGACTCAATGTGCTTAGGGTGGGCATACGCAATCGACTGTATAAAATCGATTTCTAAAAATCGACTTCTATAAAATCGACCCAATACCCTTAGTGAAGTTCCCAACACTTTGTTCCTCATTTTTCATTACCGCCTCTTCACTTCCAGATTCCAGCTGACAAGTTAAAATTCTATTGGAAAGTCCTTCCTCATGCTATTTTTGACTTGACAAGAAGCACTAGAAATATTTTTTTTTGAGAGAGAGCCTTTTCCTCACGAGATTTCCAGCCCAATTTTGCACATGCAGTTCTTCCAGATAAGCTTTAATATTTGTGGGTGCTTATCCAAAATGAACTTTTGAGCCTTTTGAGAGTCTCTCATCACAACTTGCAAGCTTTATATTTCAAGCATACTTACTGCCTAACAGGTGACACATTTTACAATTCTTCAAGTACCTGTGCTGCTATCAGTGAGGTAGTTTGGTAAATTGCTAACTATTACTAAGTATTTATTCTTGTAGGATCATTGTAACCTCCAGGTAGGACCCACTTCATAGAAAAAAGACCTTCTTCCAAGAAATATGGCTGATTTCTATGAATTGCATCAAAGTGCTTCTTGCTGAGCTAAAAGTTATTGCTGAATATAAAAATAATTGTGTCAGCGTGTATGTAGGTGGTGAATTAAACAAAAAACCAAAGATTTAAGAAAAGCTTGGGCTTTTGTAATACCTTTCCGAAACATGAGAAGTGTTACTTCTGTATGATCAAAAGAACAAAGAATGCTTCAGACATTTCAGTATTTTTTAAAAAAAGGTTTTAGTACTTGCAGGTATTAATGAGGCACCCAGACATGGTTATTGAAAATGATGCAGGTTAAACAAATAATGTGATTTTGCTGTAGAATTAAAGATTTAAGACTATACAAAGGCCAAATATTTCAAAAAAGGACAAATCCCAGAATTAAGCAGGTAATTAAAAAACCTGTAGGGATTTAGATTTGCCTTTGGCTCCTTCAGTTAGGACTCTCCTTTCACATAAATCTTACAAACCAATAAAAGGATTTATATACTCATCTAGATCTAATCACTTATTGCCTGATTTTCAGAGATGCTGACTGTACAAACCAGTTTAAGTCAGTGAGAGAGCTCCAGTTGTTCAGAACTTCTGAAAAACAAGCTTCAAGAATGTTACTGTGAGGACCTGGGAATTATGCACCTCTCTGAAAGCCTCTGAGAGTAGAACAGGTCAACATTTTTTTTCAAACTGCTTTTTAATGAAAATTTCTCTAGTCAAAATAGAAATTTTCACAGGAAATGTCCATTTTTTAATTAAATGTTCTAAGTTTTTAGTAACTAAAAACTGAAAACTTCTTCTGGTTAAGTGGAAATTTCCAATAAAAAACAATTTTGTGGAAAGCAAAAATTCTGTTGAAAAAATATGCTGAAAACAAATAATGTCTCTTTTTTCAGGAGGGAACATAAACATTTTAGATCCTGCTCTGTCTGAAAGGCTTGAGGGAGTTTGGATTTCTCCTACTTATAGTCAAAATTTTTCTTACTTGCAAGACAAATTGCAGGAATTTGTTGTGACTTAGACGCCACTTTTAAGTGTTTCATTAGAAACTCTTTAATGCTGGCAAGATTTTTGTATTATTAATTTTGATTTTATATAACAGTTACATTACTTAATCAGAAATATTGGCATAAAAAAGGTGTTAATTTAGTGCATGCAGATAGCAATCCAAACGAGATGAGTAAACACAAGACATGATTCTTAATTTTGTGTTATTATTTTTTTTATTAATATTTTAATGGGCATTTATTCTCTTATATGTGTAATAGTTTCCTTTCAAAATTTTATTAGATTTATGAGCAGTTGGTCTTAAAATTTAAATTGTTTTAGTTTGAGAGATCTGGAAATTCGAAGCTGTTGGACCTTTTAACATATTTTTTGTTATCTGCTAATGCACCTTCTTTCTTCAAAAGTGTTGCATATGTGTAAAGTGGTGAAAGCACTTTCATGCCTATTATTTATCGTCCATAAACTTCTCAACAAAAAGTGGAATAGGGGACAGAAATTGTTGAGTGTAGCTATCTGATGATTTGCCTTACTAATCTACTGGGTGTGATGCTATGATCCACTATTTCCCAGGACCTATTGGCCCCTGGGGGCTAATGAAAACTGGCATAATTTACAGTATCCATTGGCTCTCAATGAAATTGCTTTCATGTGTAGGGACACATAATCCAGATACCACTCAGTATGTTTGTTTTCATATTAGCAAGGCCAAACATAAATAGTGGTGCAGGGAACTCCCCTTCTGGTAGTCAGTCCCTAACTACCACCTCTTGTCTTGGGGTGGAGCCTCATCCTACAGCCTGTGGAGAGGCAGGATTTCCCCTAGAAATGATTCAAACACCTTCATCAGTAAAAAATCAATTAGCTTGATCACCAACAAACAACCCCAGTGCCCTTTTAGCAGCAATCCCTTCATCACCAGCCAGGGACCTCCTTCCTTTGGGGTTCTCTCTGATTCTCATGTGTGATGCCAATTCCCAGGAGCTTTGCAGTTAAAGTGCATGCCAGCCTAGAGCTCAGATTCTGCATTTGTTATTGCTCAGTGCAGCAGCAGCTTCACCTGCCTCTCTAACAGCCCACATATTTCCTTCTCCAGTCATAAGAGAGCTGGTAGCAGGTGCAGATTTCCTGCCAACCAGAGCTCTGAGAACTCATGGAGGCCAGATGTTTGCTCATTCCACTCCCCATCACCAATCAAGGCTTTGGGGTGAGAGGCAGTTCTCACAAATTTACTGCTGCTCTGTGGACTGGGACTCTGTGGGACCTTGCAAAATCTTCTGCTAGGACTCAGAATACCTTCAAACCAGGGAAAACCCAGATCTAGTATAGTTTTGCGGAGCTGGATGTTTGGCTTTAGGAGTCCAGTGTCATGATCTATGTCTTCTCAGTTAGTCAGTACTCTCTACTTTCATACTTCTCCATTGATTTTTTTTCCCTTCAGTTTTTAAGTCACTTTAACCAAAGAACTACTCCTGGGATGCCAGATAAGCTTTACTCTGGTAGCCCCAACAGTTCCTGCAAAATTTATACTTTATTTAATTAAGTTTCTGGCACTTATGCTTGCAAAGATGGCCTTCCAAATTAAACTGATACTGAATTTTCTGATTGCATCTTAAAAGAGGTGTGGATTAGACCATTCACATCAAAGGGATGTTAACACTGATGCCAAATGATGATAGAACTGTCAGCATGAAAAACTATTTCATTGTCAATAGTTGTAGCAAAAACATCTAACTACTCCATAGTCGTGGGTGGAAGAACCTTCCTCCCAAAAGGTCTGCTGCTTTGGCCTCTTCCTGCCAGAAGAAAGCAAGACAGTAATGCTACCACTGTTCATGAAGAGACAAGAAGAGAGTAAGTGTAAACTGTGTTCCGTTCACTTCAAAGAGAATTTGCAATACTGACACCTGTGTGGGCCTGTTGGTGAGCTTTCAGGCTTGCTCACAGAACTCCAAGATGGCATCTCCTAGCATAAGTAAACACTGGCTTCATCTCAGGGGAACCCATTACTCTGGCAATTGTTCACTTTTTAGAAGGTTACTTCTGTAAGGTAAGAGCATTTATTTCTGTAGCATTAGGGATAGGAGTTTGGAGGGGGACAGGTCCATGGTTCCTTCTATGGCTCTCCCTTGGGTTCCTTTTGGGGAAGTGAGGTGAGACAATTAGGCTAGATTTCTGGGTTAACCTTTTCAGTAACCTTTAGGACACTCTATTCCTCAGGCACATTGCTCTGTCAGCCTATATATATTACAGAAGTTCTCTTAGAAGGCCAAATATCAGTATCTGTTGTATATTTTCAAAGGTTATTTTATATTGTAGGAAAATCAGACTCTTTTTGTAATAGAAACTACTCTGCTATATATGTTTTTACAATGTCTTTCAGCTCTACTCTGTAAAAACAAACCTCATTGCAAAATGTCCCATTCTCTAATCCACAATATTAGCCTCTGAGGGATTTATAGTCACATTAGCTCTTACAGAGGAAAACAACACATTTCAGTCCAGAAAATTTAAAATACCATGTAGTAAACTATAAAATTACCAAAAAGGTGGTACCCACACTAGGATTAGTATTTGGCCTATGTGAGCTGTAACATTTTCAAACACAAAATATGTATGCGACTTGGATGTGAGTGTATATTTATATAAAATAGAAGTAAGTTTCTGGTGAACGGACTGACTTTTAGTTCTGTGTTTGTACACTGCTCAGCACAATGTTGTCCTGGTACGTGACTCTTAGGTATCACCATTCAAATAATAAAAATAGGCCAAATTAATGATTGGCTCAAGATACCATATTCTGATCTGGATTTGGCAATTTTCTAAAGCCTCACTAAAAATATCTGAGTAACTTTATACCTGTGAATAATTCCATTGACCATAGGTGTGTGCATGGGGTGTGCCGGGTGTGCCCAGGCACACCTGTGATAAACACATAGTTAAAGGTTAATGCCTCTTTTACCTGCAAAGGGTTAAGAAGTTCACCTCGCCTAGCTGACAGCTGACCAGAGAAACCAATGGGGCAACAAGATGTTTCAAAAGGAAGGAGGGAAGTTTTCCTTTGTTCCTTCAGTTTCAGCTGGAGTGAAAAAGATCAAGGAACCAGCCTCTTATCAGAGTAGTAAGTTTTAGAAAGGGATAAATAGGTTTGTTTATTTTCTTTGTAACTTGTCTTGGTACCATTAAGGGAATTATCAAATTTGGGTATTCTTGTGTGTATTAAGATTTTTGCCCAGGGGAACAGCCTCTGTGTTTTGAATCTGTTGTCTGTGAGAGTAGCTGGTATGCTAATCTCTCCCAGAAGGTTTTCTTTTACCTTTCTTTTCTTTAATTAAAGCCTTTTTTCTTAATACTTGATTGATTTTTTCCTTGTATTTTAGATCCAAGGGGGTTGGATCTGGATCAACCAGGAGTCAGTGGGAGAAAGGAAGGGGGATGGTTAATTTCTCCTTGTTTTAAGAACCAAGGGGTTTGGATCTGTGTTCACCAGAGGATTGGGGAAGTTTCTCAAGGCTACCCAAGGAAGGGAATGCTTGTGAATGGTGGCAGTGATACCAGATCTAAGCTGGTAGTTAAGCTTAGAAGTGTCCATGCAGGTCCCCACATCTATACCCTAAAGTTCAGAGTGGGGAAGGAACCTTGACCACACCATAATGCAGGGGTGGGCAAATGGCTCCACTCTCCTGGTGCAGCAAGCTGCCGGCCCCTCCTCTGCCTGCCCCTCTCCCCTGGAGCCAGGCTCCAGGAATATTCAGGACTGGGGTCTCAGCTCCACCAATATCTGGAGCTGGGTCTCTCCCCGGGCCCTGCCTGGAGGGGCCCCAGCCCCCGCCTGCCACCCTACCCCCTGCTGATCTCCCCCTCCACTGTCTCCCTGCCTGGAAGAAAGCAGCTCATGCCTCTCCGGTGCCTGCTTGTGCTGACAGTGTAGCAGCACTCTCCTACACAGAGCGGCTCCCGGCAGCAACTGCTGTCTGCTATCCCAGGGTCCTAGAGCCCCCTAACCATTAGGGCAGGGCAAGCCCTAGCCCTGAGCCTCTGCAATGCCCCAAACCCCTCAGCCCCAGCCCTCATCCCTCCACACTCTAATCCTCTGCCCCAGCCCTGAGCTCCCTCCTGCATCATGAACCCCTCATCCTCAGCCATACAGCCCTCACCCCTGCACTCCCTCCCACCCCCAAACTCCCTCCCTGAGCCTGCACCCCTCACCCCCTCCTCTGCCCCCACCTCCATTCCAGAGCCTGCACCCCTCACCCTCTCCTGCACACCCACCCCCTGCCCCAGCCTGGAGCCTGCACCCAGCACCCAAACTTCATCCCAGAGCCTGCACCCCTCCTGCACCCTAATCCCCAGCCCATGACCTGCGCCCCAGACCTCCTCCCCCACCCCCAAACTCCCTCCCAGAGCCTTAGGCGGGTGGGGGCAGGTTCTGGGCACCACCAAAATTTCTACAAACCTGCCACCTATGTGTGGGGCAGTGTGTCTGGCTCTGCATGGAGCAAAACATGCTGCTAGGAGCCTCATGGTAAGGAGTCCCGGGCTGGTGGGGGGGTTGAATAAGGGGTGGGGACAGTCAGGGGACAGGGAGCAGGGTGGGTTGGATAGGGGGTGGCTAGGGGTGGGGGGGTCTCTGGAGGGGGCAGTCAGGGAGTGGGGGTGGGGGGGTTGGATGGGGCATGGGAGTCCCGGGGTCGGTCAGGGGGCGGGGGGTGGATAGGGGTCAGGGCAGTCGGGGACAGGGAGCAAGGAGGGTCCCGGAGGGGTCTCTGGAGTGGGTGGTCAGGGGACAAGGAGCTGGAGGGGGTTGGATGAGTCAGGAGTTGGGGGGGTGCTGTCAGGAGGCAGAGGTGTGGAGAAGGGTTGGGGCAGGCAGGGAGCGGGGGGGTTGTATGGGTCAGGAGTTCTGGGGGTCCTGTCAGGGGGCGGGGAGTGGTTGGATAGGTGTGGGAATCCCGGGGGCCTGTCTGGGGGCACAGGTGTAGATAAGGGTTGGGGTAGTCAGGGGACAGGTAGGGAGTAGGGTCCTAGGGGACCAGTCAGGGTCAAGGAGCAAGGAGGCTTAGATAGGAGGTGGTGTCCTGGGGGGCAGTTAGGGGCAGGGGTCCCAGGAGGGGGTAATCAGGGGACAAGGAGCAGGCGGGGTTGGAGGTTCTGAGGGGGCAGTCAGGGGGCGGGAAGTAGGAGGGAGTGGATGGGGGCAGGGCGGGGCTCCCTGGGTTCACACCCTAATGAAATGTGCTGCACACGCCTATGCCATTGACTTTTGGATTTTGCCTTGAGTTCAGATCTAGGTGTTCCCAAAGTTCAGAGTGGGATTCTTGGGATCTGATAAACCTTGATTTTTATGAAGGGATATCAATCATTTGTAGAAAACTGGGATTCTTCAAAAATTAATTTCATTTTGGATTCAAATTTTAGATATATTTCAGATAACACAAAAATGTGGGATTTAGAAAACTGGGATATATTTGTTTGTTCTCTTGCATGATGAGAATCTTGCAGTGGTAATTGAATGGCTGCAGGTTGAAAATCCAAAATATTTGTGGGTATGTTCACATGGATTGTGACTTAAAGACCATCCTGCACATAGGAAAGCTGGCTCTCTTGGCATCTAAAATCAGAGAGAAAGAGATGTTATCATTTAGCAAGCCTCAATAGCTTTAAATGCTTCCTGTAGCGTTCAGCCTGTTCCAGTGGAGAATCCTTGCTCTGTCACTTCACAGTTGTTGGCCCTTTATTCTCTCTTTCTCTGTTGTGGAATTAAAGGAAGAAAAATGCTCATCTCGTTATCTCTATACCTAAAAGTATAAAATGAATGCACAGCTGTGCTTTGGGATGAATGCATTACGGATTCACAGCAGTTATCACATCCCTTGCAATTAGATTTTTTTTTTAATTGGCTATACTTCTCTGACAGGTTGGCAATTCATTTACTATAGTATAGTGTATTTCTTGGTTCAAAGTTAACCTTCATCAGTCCCCACAGGTGCATTCTATTGCTTGCATGTTAAAAGCTTATCAGGGTGTCACCAAGCATTGCTGTCCTTCCATCATACATTTTGCAAATGCCACGAGCTTCCCTTGCCATAGCTACTGACTGGCTGTGCCCATTGTACTGTCATAGTATAGTTCCCTTTCCTTCCCAGTGCCTATTTAGCTGAGTTTTCAAAGGGCCTTGTAAATCTGTCCTCTCCCCATTTTTTTTTTAACAGCTGTACTAACGCCGCACTCAGGCTAAGCCACTTTTCTGGTCAAACATTCATATGGCAGAAAATGGTTCGTAGAAAAGTGATGCCTGTGTGGTGTGGCTGGTGAACAAACTGAAAAGGGTACGGTATGTTTAGGAATTACTATAGTGTATGTAATTCACAGAGGAGCAATAGGACAAATAGATGATGCACTTTTTCTTAAAGTGCTGCTTTTTAATATATAGATTTTTATTTCCTGAAATAACACCGGAGAGCATGTACTTACCAAATAAAGGCTAACATTTTTTTCTTATTGTAATAATGCTATTTAAAAAAACAAACAAAAAACTGCTGATTTGCAAGTCCTCTGAGCAATGTTGCAGGGATCCTGGTAACATATATCAGAGTTTTCAGGGTAACTGAGCTTTGGTGGAGCATAGACATGGAAATAAATTGGATTTCTGCCAGCAGCCGTTTCTTAAATGTAAGAGCTATTTGTGGTTTTGGAAAGTTCTCTGTATACAATAACAAATTCTGTTAATAATCCAGATAAACTTCTGGTTAATAATCCAGGCAGCTTTACCTTCACACAGAATTATAACAACTGGAATTCTATACAAAACATGTCTAGATGCATTCCAAGGGGATTAAAAATTGAATATTAATGTTGACTCATTATTCCATGTTTGGGGTTTACTACTAATAAAGCTCCATAAATGCATAGACATTGCTATGCTGCTTTGTTTCAATTTTTTTCTTAGGTTTCTTTTATTTCTCTATTTTCATCAAGGAAGAACTGATCTTCTGGTTAAGGTACAGGTCTGGGACTGAAGAACAGAGGAATATTATTCCTACCTACCTCTCAGGGATGTAAGGATGAAAATGGAACGCCCCAAAATTGCTGTTGAAACTATTAGCTGCATTTCTCACAGTTGATCATGAGGTGTTAGTAAGCCCAGAGATGTGGATTGAGTGGATACAGAGTTACGTTGTGCTGACTCCCATTTGTGTCTAATGCAACCATGGACACTCACTCATTCACAGTCCCATTAGATTGTAAGAGACACAAACCTTCATGCTTTTGGGCACTGTCTTCCAGGAGTTAGAAAGAAACATCAATCAAACATTTAGTATTGACCACTCTCAAAGGTAGGGTGCTGAAATAGATGGGTCTCTGGTCAGGTCAGGTATGACATTTCCTATGTTTCTGTCCTTTCTCTTAGACAGATTGCAAAGGTAGTGGTGGGTAGCATCTCCTTCACTTCAAGATCATTTTCTTGCAAAGTTCTTGGACTCTGTGTCAGAAACGACAGGGTAGATCCTCAACTGCAGCTAAGTCTATTGAAGTTACATCTGCTCCATGGACTCTAGTACCCGTGGTATAATGGTGCCACACAGCTCTACATTTTTTTCATACTGAACACAGAGAATTGGACATGCATGAACTGAAGACACCTAAGACTTGCTAGTGAGCTCAATTTTTGGGTGTATAGTGTGCATAGTTTTTTGCTAGGTCAGCCCTGACAGTACTTAGAGGAGGGGGTCAGCCAGCTGTAAATGACAGTAGGAACAACAGAGCATACTTTCCCCACTTACATGGGCCCTGATCCAGCACAATTCCCCACTTTGTTTGCAGAATTCTGTGCTGGCAATTTGCAGCTGGATTACAGCCCCTTTGCACCGCCATTCAAGAGGTGCAAAGGAATCAAATCTCAGAAGAGAATGTGGCCCCTGATAATATGTACAAGTCTCTCCAGGCATGTTCTTTTCCCCAAGTCCAACTCTTACCAACTTCTTTCCCTGTAATAGCTGATGGATAAATTTCTGTTTTACTAATGCTTTTTGCTGTTAAAGTGTGGGTCAGAAGAAATGAACAAACAGTATGTTCTTGTCATACCCTGCATTACTCTGGCTGCTTGTCAGATACTGTTTTTGTAAACTCTTTTTTTCCTTTTCATCTCATGCGTCTTTACCCTTATACAGAAATATGGCATTTATTATAAAAATCATTATAATAATACACTGATAATTCTCAGCATAAGTGAGCATGTGTCAAGCTTCAATGCTGCACAAAAGAGATTTAAAAACAGTTGTTTGTCTTGGTTAGTAATGAACTCCTTAACCTGACTGGATGATAAAGAAATATGTCTGTTTTGGAGTCTTACCTTTGCTTATGTTTTTCATGTAAGTCTTCTGTACTTTTTTACATGTTGTCCCTCATATGGAAGGAGTTGTCTCAAAATCTGCAAAACCATCTTATGGTCCGCCTTCAAATCCCTACTTTACTGTGATTCCCACAAAAAACTTGTCAATGATTAGGCAGCTGATGATCTGAGATCAGTAATGCCCATCATGCTGATCAGTATTGCCTTGGTTTTCTTGTGCTCCCCCATCAGCCTCAATACAACTGTTGTCTCATATCTTAGATTGTTAGCTCTCTAGGACAAGGACTGTCACTTTGTTACATATTTCTACAGTGCCTAGTGCTGGTCTTAGTCTGCGATTGGGGCTCCTAGATGCTTCCACAGTACAAATAAGTAAGTGTACGTGTGTCTAGAGTAATAGTGTATATTTTCCTAGAAAAAGGCTATGGCTGCTTAAAACATTCAGAGTGAATCTTGCAGACAAATTTAGAGACATTTACTGCATGTCTGCTGTGAGTTGTCTGGAAATTAATAAGCACGAGTAAAGAACAAATTTAATGAAACTCCATAACTTAAATTGATTCAGTTTTTCTTGTTCCAATTTCATTGTAACTGTATAATTCTGAGAGTCCAGTGGACAACTTCTAGTGATTAAGGTCTGAAGAATGTGCAGTTTATCAGACTGAATCCAAATAAAATCTGCTTGATAATGTGTCGGCTGCTTAGTAATACAGGACTGGTATCTCTTCCTTTTGTGTTGATATGAAAAAGAGGAGAATGGCTGTTTACTGAGTAATTTCCTCTTCCATAACAAGAAGACATTCTAGGTTTATTTACTAAGCACAAATGGTTCATGCGTTAATGTATCTTAATGGTAGGCTCTAGTTTGCATGATAGCACCCTATTCCTTAAACATTTACCCACACAATTTTAGGTTGAAGACAAAGGGCTTGCTTTGTAGTTGTCTTTCAATTCAGATTGTTGCAGTATTTTTCTGTGCAATCTACATAAAGTCCAGAATAGATCAAAACCAGTGTTCATATTTTCTAAACTCTTCCTCCTGTGTTTGATTAATTGGCTCTTTCTGTCGCCTGTTCTTTGTGGAACACAGTAAAGACCCTGCTGTGATGTGATGGAAAACATTGTAATGCTAGAATGTGATCTGTTTATTGTGTATCTGAGCCCCATAGGTTAATGACATAGATCTATTTATTTTGCATTGGTGCACACACCTCTATTTAACTTTAATGTACAGTATGTTGCAATATAACAATGACATTACTATTCACAGCAATGAAGACAATATTTACATACTGACAATAAAGAAGGGATAAACACCATTTCACTAAAAGGCAGAATTAGGAACAGAAACAGCAAGTGTAAATTAAATGATTAGAATAATTACTTCCAAGCCATTTAGAATTTCTTTTCATTGGCAGGAGCTGCTAGCATTCTTTTATACCGGAGGGAGGAAAACACTTCTCCTCCTGCATAGCTTGTTAAGTCTCCTTCCACCAACTAGGAGGTGCCTTTTGTCCATTTCTGAAGCTTGGTGAGGATTCTGAGATCTGGGTTTTGTTATGTTATGTGGGAATAATACACGTTCTCCAGTGCTAAGCAAAGATGGAGATGAGAAAGGAGAAAATATGTGTCTTTTGTTTTGTACTATAGAACAGAAGAATTGGTGAGTCTTGCCCCCAGCTCCCTCTTGCTAGGTAAGCTGATGGATTTTTGTTGTTGTTGTTGTTAAAGCATGTGGCATAATTCCTTTAGAGTAAGAATACTGTGACACCTTTCTGTGATGAAAATAAAGCATCAACTGTCTTGGTTAATTTTGGACACACAAGTCAGATGGCATGTCTCCGTACCACAAGTGTTCATGTTCATAAGTTGCACACCTTCTTTCTATGAATATTCTTTAGTAGTTCCTTCAAGTGTTCTGTTTCTGGTTGAAACTCAACACACAACGTCCACAAACACAACTGAAGTAAATTCAGGGTTTGTTTGAATGAATTTATTTTGCAGCTATTGGCCCGTCTTTAATTTCCTGTTAGTGGTGCCTCTCTAGAAAGCAATTATGTGTATGCCTGCACAACTTAAACTAGTCAGAGAGTTAAGCACAAGTGCTGTGTGAGACCTGCCAAGTTCAGTATGAAATTGCTCACACTGGTTTGTAGGTCTGCTGGAAATGGAAGTGGGGCTAGATATGAGCTCTGATATTACAACAGAACTCTGGTCTTGAGAGAGAAATCCCCTCATGTAAAACTGTGTTATCTGGTAATCAGTTTAATAATAGTCCACAATAATTATGGAAGGTAATGTACTAAGCTGATGCCTTACAGATTCAGAAACAGGAGAAAAGACTGTCCTTCACCTCTCTGTTCCCCTGAGGTGATAGCGCTGTTGAGAAAACACACATGAGCCACCACTGCTCTAAACCAGCCTCAAAGATCTATCTTCTCTCTTCCACTGGAGGCTGCTGCTGTTTTAATGCTAAGCCTATATATTTGGCACTCAGTTGTGAGCTGGCCTATGTACATGTGCAAAGTGAAGAAAGAGGAATACAGAGCTTCCTTACTCCCCTTCATTGAACCACTCACATTGTGGGTTACAACATGGTGACGGGACAGCAACATCTCTGTGGCTGCTATTCCCCTTCCAGTACAGATAGGCACCACCTGATCTCTGGCCTCCCCCAGCATGTCAGCCAGCACAGCTAAATGGAAATGAAAGGGGAAGTAGAATGTACCAGGAATTTGGCTGGCTCAGTTTACTTCCCCATGGAGCAAGAGGAAAGCTGGGACTAAATTATGACTCTGAATTAGTTTGGTCCAAGTTCTGCTCCTGAGGCAGTGCCCTCACATGCTGCCCCATATTTGCCAACTGAGCCCATATGTATGTATGGGCATGTCTGCACTTTTGGTGCAAATACCTGTAATGCAGATGAAATATCAGTGTCTTCATGAGTAAATGTTCCTCCCTCAACTGTTCTGAAACAAAGAACAGTCACCCTGATGTTCGCTAAGCAAACAAAAAGACTATGAATTTGCGGATAGTCAGACATGTTTGCAAGTTTATTTTGCTATTACTTTTCCAGTGTTGTTAGCGCCTGTGGTCTATTCTTGGCCTCCTTTTCCCCTTTGCCTTAGTGTACTGTACCATGCACGACCCAACATCTGTTAGAAAGGAGCTACTTCTGTAATAATTTTAAACACTGGCCAGTAAATGACTTGTGCTAAGCTTCAAAAGGAGTGTGTGAGGGTGTGCTAAGTTAATCTTGCTCATATTGAATCATCTTGTATGATTCTTCTCTACAGATATGTTAGTAATTCTTTACCCATGAGAATTCCTTTTTCATTTTGTTCTGAAATGAAAACATGTAGCTGCAGAGTTGATTTGGATTATAGTGATTAAAATTTATTTTTCTCCAGTAAAGTCAAAGTGAGTTTTCTCACAATATTAATTCTATGATGATATTGTGGTTTCATGTAAGATGACTGCAGAAGAAAAAGCAGTACAAATGGGTCCAATGTTAAAGCCCAGTGTGCCTAAACATATATCTCCGCTCCAACCCCCTAAACATATAGAGGCGCTGTTGTTCCTTCTGAACAGTTTTATAGAGTTAGTATATTTCTTAAAAAATAAAATTGGCTAATGCCCTAAACAGGACTCCCTTCATTTTACAAGAGGGGAGGCTGTGTATTTCATTAGCTGCATTATTTTCAGTGACAGGCAAGTCTCAAGCTTTCACTGGACCACACAAACCTTTAGAAGTTGACACTTCTACCTGGCATACCCACAGCAACATTTCTCATGCTATGTTGGAACCAATAAGTACAGAGGGATACAAAAATCAGAGAGCGAGAGAGACCAAAGTTAACTGACCAATAACCTACAAAAATTGTCTTAGGGTTTTATGTTAATACAAATTTTGAATGGAGTGTGGGGCTTATTTCTTGTTTCACTCTTCTTTCTTTCTACGCTTTACAACATTACTGTGTAGAGATAAGGTATACTGGGAAATGTTTAAAGATTTCTAAAACGTTTCTTTTCTTGCCAAACTCTGTAGGGTTGGGACTGGTAGCAGTAGGGCAACCTAGTGTTACAAATGGAATGATATGAAATATAGAGTTAAATTAAAAATAAAAACAACCCCTTACAGCAGTGGTTCCTATACATCTATGTGCACCCGTGTACTGGCCGGCGGACAAGCATCCACAGAAATGCCACCGAAAAGCATCATCAAGAGACGTCAGCAGCATTTTGGTGGTGATTCCTCTTGACGTTGCCACTTCTCGGCGGCATTTCAGCGGATGCTTTTCTGCCGGCCACGGTCCTTGATGGCTCATCGTCTGGTGCCCGCCACCTGGAAAAGTTTGGGGACCAATGCCTTACAGTCTCTCAAACAACGTTACAATATTTTTCTCTTTAAACTAGCACACATGATGGTGTGATATGTTGAAAATTGGTGGGCAGTTTTTGGGGTGGTCTGCCCAACTTGCTCTGGATTTGCCTCTGGTAAGTAATGTGTCCAGCTCAAATCCATGCCAATACAATGGTAATGCCATACCAAATTCTCATGTTGCATAGTGTCCTGTATAATCTTAGACCGATGTGATAGGATGTAAACCTCAAACAGGTAAACAAAAGGTTAACAGGAGTCTGTGAGATCAATTAACCCACATTGCTGCACCTAGAGGGTGGGTCAGGCTTGATTTATTGTCAGAACCAGTGGGAAAGAAGCTGGATCAGCTTCAAAAAGGAAGGAAGTGAAAGCTACAGGGAAAGGTCCAGGAGAGGGACCCAGAACAGAGAGAGGCCCAAGAGGGAGTGGGATAGAGTCTCGTCACTCTGGGGAAGGAACCACTGGAAAGCTGTAGGAGAGGAGCTAGCCCTGTGGTAGGCCTGGAAAAGGGCAGGGTCCCAGGGAAGTAGCCCTTGGTATCAGTGTTCTGCAATAGGAAGGGGAGTTGAAGAGAACCTGGCAGGACTAAAAGCTCAAGCCCCAATGGTGGAGGTTGCTTTAGTTGGGTTTCTTTCGTTTGAGACTTTCTGCATTCTGAGGCTGCTGGAGGGAAGTCTGGAAATCCACTATTCTCAGAGAAGAGTGGAACTGCAGAGGAGCCCATGATGGGCATGTATGGATAATTAGAATTGTGTGGAACAGTATTTGTATGGGACATTGGTAGCCCGGAAGGGGAGAGTCTTTAAAGTGACCTGGTCAGAGAGCTAAGTCACAAGAGGAAAAAGACCAGCATAGGGCCACAGTGGTTGTTGGCAGAGGGCGCCAGATGAGGAGAGCCTCTTATGCCAGGCCCAGTCATGAGGCGGCATGTTGGTCAGTGAGTCACATTTCTTATTGTTAATCTGGATCTTTCAGAAGCACTAAATTCACTTCTTCAAGGAAGGTTTCTCCTCAAACCTGTTACTGAAAGAGAAGCTTAGATTTTTACAATGGAAAGAATAATCAACAGTTCTCTTCACCCATTACATTGTTTTCACTTTGTACTTTAAGTAGCTTGTATAATGAAAACTTTCAATGCTGTATGAAAGTTTGATCTGACACTGTTGTTTCTACCCACTGATGAATGAAACAATCAGTGGTTCCCCTTATCTGGTGGCCAGACTTGCAGTGTGTCTTGGACCTGTGAGGTGCGGTAGCTGACACTTGACCCAGAACCACTGTGATCCTTAGGAAGAAGTTTTGACTTGTTATACCAAAGAGAACTCACCTCTGGCAGAGTTATTAAAAACTGTTTTTTCCAGCTGGAAGTCACTCTTCATACATCTGACATTTGCATGCATGTGAAATTAACAACAACAACAAAAGATCTTTGTGAAAATGCAAGCACAAAGATGGGGTGCCTTAAACTCACAAAATGTGTCGTCTGCTTTATCCTCTAACAGAGGTACACCTCCTCTGAGGCCACAACTTTGTTGTCTTGCTTTTATTGATTTCAGCAAGATTATCCTAGACCCATGTTTTTTTAATCTAGTGAAGTGTCAATTTATGAAATGCAGCACCTGATGCTTTAAGTAGCAAAGTACTGTAGCACTGTTAGTGGTAGAGCTGCTGAAAGAGGTAATAATGCCTGTTGGCATTAGTTACTAGTTTTCTCCAGCTGTGCTGCCCACATTCACCACAATGCTAGGAATAAATGCTTTGTTTCCTCTTGGGCAATAAAACCTGATTTAAAAAGGAAGCCATGAACTGTATGTAGTATGAGGTACCAAGAAGTAACTGTTATTAAAGGAATTAGTGGATGGAAAGCTGTTGAAGGTGTAGCATTATGTAAAATTAGAGTGGATATAGTAGTAGCTGTAGGTTTTGTTTTATTTTCGGTGGTTCAGGCCAGGAAATCCACAGAGTTTAAAATTGTAGACTGCTGGTGATTTGCAAGGAAAAGAAAATAGATTTTTTGCAAACACATTTCTGACAAAGAAAAGGGGTAGGAGAGGGTGGTGATTGTTTTCAAACCACTTCACTTCTAAAGGTGGGTAACTGGTTAGTCTTACTAGTTAAGCTAAAATTTGTTCTACAACAAGATATAGAAATACTGCCTCTTTGAATATTGCCAGTAAAAGCTTAATCACTGATCTGCCGGAGAGATAGCTTTGCAACCATTTCGTGACAATTGTTACTTCGTTGCTGCTGTTACCATCTTCAAACAAATCTGTTAATATCTCTTGGCTGTGCTTTGCTGAGCAGATGCACAAAAGGAAAGCTGGCACACTAGCTGCATGCCTCATAGGTTGTAGATATACTATTCTCTCCCTCATAACTGATTTCTAAGGAGGACAATAAAACATTTGTTCTGAGGCTTTGGGGTTTTTACTGTGGGGAACTGCTCAGATTACATTCTTCTGACTTTAATTTGCAGGTTGCCAGCTAGCCCAAAGAAAACCGTGTACTGTATTTCTGACACATTTAAGAATGTGAATTTCTTCCACATTTCCATCTCCCCCTAGGTTTTACTGGGATTGAATTGGCCGCCAGTGGAACAGAGAGTAATCTCTCAGGGCTACTCCAGTTTGTGACCAGCTGCCCACAGCCCTAACAGGACATCCCATCGGGAAAAGATATCTGAAGCTCAGTGGAGTTTTGGCCATGCGCAATTTCCTTTTCCCACAACTCTACATAGGATGAGTAAGGCTGATACAGTCTAACCCTGTATGGTTTTCCTCTGTACTCCATGCTTAATCGACCCAATAAAAGATAATGTGTATATATACATTGGTCCATTGAAAGTTATCACATTATCTAACTTGTTCACTCAGGTTTTTAAGGTTTTTATGGCTTCAGACACTTTCTGTGTTGCAGAAGTTGTGCATCCTGGAACACAGGAGGGGATTAATATGCCCCGTTGTACATCTCTGCATAAATCTCTATGGCAAGTCAAAATGGATTTACTACCATTGTGGTTATACCCCAAAGTTTAATTATAAAATACTGTCGTCCTCAATTTTGCTGTCCATATTTGCCATACTGAAACACAGAAATAAGATCATATCATCTCATTGGGACCAATTTTCTTTTGCACATTTAAGAAGTGCAGAGGTTTCAATGATTTAATAACTATATTTCTCTGCTTAAGAAGAGAAACATTGTAATATTTCTCCACTTGTTACAAGTGTCCCTCTCCTGGTGCTCTATTATTAAGTATAGATTAGCTTATCTGAAAGGAAAGCTATCTTGTTTTGCCACTTTAGGTCTTTTCTATTGTTCTCTTGAGCTACTCCTTGCTCTCATTTTCTAAGGCAGAGAGCTAAAATTTCAGACAACGTTTTTAAAATAAAACTATATAATTAAATTGCTCTTTGGTCAAGGAGACTGGGGCTTTCAAAGAGGCCTGTGGGAATGAGGTACCCAATCAGAGTTGGATTCCTGACTCCCATGGAGGCCACTTGGAAAATCCCAGCCCTGATGGAACAGATAGTGTATCTCAACAAACTGGGCTTGAGGGGATTGATCCAACTTTTGTTGATATCTGTGGAAGTTGGATCATTTTCCTTTAACATTGCCTCACACATGGGACAAGGATATTTTATAAGTACACACAATGGTTTGTTTACGGGAAAACAAATAGCCTATTGGACGACAAAGGGGATTTTTTTTCACCTTTGTTGCACAGTCATTTAGAGTAGTTGGTTTCATGTCATGAACTCATTGCAGTTGAAAGGGCATTTACCAGAGGGAGTTTTTCTGGTCATGTGCCTGTTGCTAGGGAAACTGACTATAAGTACATTCTAGATCTTTTCTTGAAGAGAACTGAAAGTCCTGATCTTTGGTTTGGAGTGGAAGTGAAGTTCCAGACTTGTCTGAGTGAGCTGAAGTGCTGATCATTTTGCTTTAAGACTCATTTGTGCTTTGCAGTGAGTAAAGAATGAGTCCAACTTTTTATCACCGTTCTGTTTTCAGTTTCATCCTCACAGTTCTACCCCAAGCTTTTTCTTTTTAATTACTCAGGGAAATCACAGCGTCTATAATGATTTCAGTCTCCCACCATCAAACTAACTGAGATATTGTCAATTCAGTGGTCTGACTTTACTGCAGGCGCCTAAAAATGCAGTGACTTCTGAGGCATTGAGCTCTTTTAAAACGCCCAGCTATGCATGACACCTAGGATCAATGGCAAGAAAACATGCTGAAAGTGCTATCACAGGCAAGTTGAAACATGTATGCCACATTTCAGTAGCTAAAAGATTAACGTTTCTGTTTGCGATAATAAGATTGTCATCAATAAAATGTCAATTTATTTTAGAAATAAAACTTGAATCCAAACTTTGATGAGGTTCTTTTTGGATGATTTGATTTTCATTTTTGCATATGCTCTTTTGTGCCTTGGTTCTTTCAAGACACAAATTACAATGCTGTCCCCCTTCCTCCCCCCTACATCCCCCCCCCCAAAAAAAATTGCTAGCTCGCAATTTGTAGCCAGGACCTAAGGCAGAAGCATCAGAAATCTTTCACTTGTTCTTGTTCACTTGGCTAGTTTTGGAGATTCAGGTAGTTTAGATTAGTGTCTAAACTATTTATTTGAAGTAAACCTCAACTTTTAGGTTGAGATTTTCAAAACTACCTGCTTTAATTTTATTGGGAATTGAGCATCTAAATCTGCTAGTCAGCTTTGAAAATACAAGCAAAAGTCCTGCGTGTTGCACCCACTAATATTTTGAAAGTTTCATTGGAGAGTGCTTTGTGTCCCTCATGAAAAGTGTGACCTTCCTACATATATTTTATATATTATTTCAATATCTATTCTTTGTGATTGGGTGGCTGCCAGCTGTTTCCTTACAGTCTTCTCAGGAATGGGATGGCTTTCCTCTGTTGGTCCATTTTTTAAAAAATCCTTTGCTGTTGCCACTAAACTTTATGGAAACCATAAAATATCTTTTGACTCTGACTTGAAGCACAAGCAGAATGTTTGCACAATGAACATCAGACATTGTCAATGTTAATGTGTAATGTCTGTTGGCAGAGCTGTCCAAAGATTTTTTTGGCAGCCAAATGTTACTTCTGTTTCACTCAGAACTCACATCTGTCACGGGATAGGAAAAATAACAGGTTACATTAATATCAGCTACAGGCTGTTTCATTTCTTTTTTTTCTTTTTTTCTAGTGCTTTCTTTTTGGTAACCACTGGTGACAATTTGATGCATAACAAGTTGTTTTCAAGCCTTCCCTAATTGATGGAGAAATGTAGATACTGAAATAATTTTACAAAAAACTCTTCTGGACATAAAACTATTGTGAAGAATTATCAATGGGTGTCTTGAAAGTTTACATGTGATTGATCTTAAATGCATCGGAAAAAAATTGAAAAACACTATCTTTTGATTAAGCCAAGTGCTGCAGTTAGACTTCACCAGTTTCTAATATATTATATAATTAATACTCAAGATGACAATCTCCAAATCATCTAGAAACAATTTTTAGAAATATACTGTGAATAGAAGCCCCTAAGGAAAATACATATCAAGAGTAATTGGTAACACGTATTAGAATTGCCATCCAGTATCTAATAAGACAGTCCCTGCTTAAAAAACACAAATGACATATGGCAAAAAAGAGAAAGCAAGATCAAAAGTTACATTTTTAATGTCTTTCTCTATCTTTTCTCTCCTTAATGTCTCACTTTGTGAGAATACAATATTGCTAACTAAATAGTTTAGAAAACTAAAAATAGTGTAATAGTACAGCCACGTGTTCTATTTTCATTTCAATTAAAAAATTGTAAGTTTGAAACCATTTTTAAAAATATATAAAATGACACAGAAAATTCACCCAGGACTTTCCAGTGAATGGAGGAGTTAACATATAGATGCCTAGATACAAAATTAGTCTTGATTCCTTATGACGTGGTATTTACAGAAAAATAGAAAAACTTTTGACTTAAAAGGTCACTGCAGGATTTCGCTGTTTCATGACCACAAGAGCAAACTATATCTAAATCATACTGCTAGATATAAAGAATAACCTGAGTGTGGCAAGTGTCAACAGCTGCCTCCGTGCTTAACTCTTGATCCACTGTTTTAGGAAAATTAGCTTAATAACACTTTTTTCAGAAAATCGCTATAACTTTTTGACTCTTGGTCCATCTCTACTTAAAATCCCTTTTACGATTGACCTGTAGTTTAAAGAAGTCCAGCCCTCTATATTGAGGCTGGACCAAGGAAACCTAGACCTTCCCTGACAGGTGTTTCTCTAACCTCTTTTTAAAAACCTCCAATGACAGGGATTCCACAACCTCCCTGGAAAGCCTATTCCAGGAGGTAAACTCCCTGTATAGCTGGAGAGATTTTTTCCCCCTAATATCTAACCTAAAGCTCCCTTGCTGCCGATTTAAGCCCATTGCTTCTTGTCCTACCTCCAGCGGACATGGAGAACAATTGATCTCCATCCTCTTTATAACAGCCCTTAACATATTTGAAGACTGTTACCAGGTCCCCCTTCAGTCTTGGTATCTCAAGACTAAACATGTCCATTTTTTAACCTTTCTTCAGAGGTCAGATTATGTAAACCTTTTATCATTTTTGTTGCTCTCCTCTAGACTCTCTCAAATTTGTCCACATCTTTCCTAAAGTGTGGTGCTCAGAACTGGACACAGTATTCCAGCTGAGTCCTCATCAGTGCCAAGTAGAGGGGGACAATTAGTTTCTGTGTCTTACATATAATACTTCTGTTAACACACCCCAGAACATTAGCTGTTTTGCAACTGCATCACACTGTTGACTCTCATTCAATTTATGACCCACTATAACCCCCAAATCCCTTTCTGCAGTACTACTGCCTACACAGTTATTCCCCATTTTTAGTTATGCATTTGACTTTTCCTAACTGCATTTGTCTTTATTGAATTTCATCTTGTTGAATTCAGACCAATTCTCCAATTTGTCAAGGTTGTTTTGAATTGTAATCCTGTCCCCCAAAGTGCTTGCAGTGCCTCCCATCTGGGAGTCATCTCATTTTATAAGGATACTCTCCACTCTGTTATCCAATAATTAATGAAAATATTGAGCCTGGACTGCCCCTCTAAATAGGTCTTCCCAATGTGACAGCGAAAGTTTGATAACTGCTCTTTGAATATGATCTTTCAACCAGTTGTGCACTGACCTTATAGGAATGTCATCTAGACCACATTTCCCTAGTTTGTTTATGAGGATGTCAAATGGGACTATGTCAAAGCCTTACTAAAATCAAGGTATAATCTGCATCATTCTGGTTCCTCTGACGCATTCTGGACCCGAAATATGTGTATTGCTCATTTGACAAGGCAGCTATAGGCTCTTTGTGCAGACAGAGCGTGCCCAGGAATTCAAACATTCATTATTTTTTTTATATGCTTGTCTTCATACCTTCTCCTAACCATGCTCAGTCCTCACATTTTCTATGATGAGGCTTCCAGATGGAGGAGACTGCTCTGTTATATAACTAAGAGCTGCACAATTGCAATGCCACTTTCAGGCTCTCAATGACCAATGTAGGGATATAAGGAGTATAGCTATGCTCATTATTTTGTTGCTGGAAATTTCACAGCCCCCAGATTTTGCCTTGCATGACTGTTCATGAAATGATGATTTTTATACCTGGAGTCTAAATTTCTTACATGTAATATGAAAACTGATTATGAAAATGAGATGTTTCAAGATGCTAAATGTCGCTATTTCTAAAAAATGGTACTGTTTTAAACAAAAAATAATTTCTATTGTCTAAAACTTGTTGTAAATTTTGTGTTAGTTAGGGGTACCTACTCTCTAGGTAAATTATACGTGAAACTTACATAACTAACAATAGACTTTGGAAAGAATAACTTATGCTATCCTGAGAGGTATGACCAATAGGGAAATGGGTTCATACATCTGTTACAGCAACTAAATTAGAGACCCAAATGCAAAATCAGGACTAGGGACTAGCAAGTGCATTTTTGATAAGAAGATAAGGCAATGGATAGATTCCTTTGATCCATAAATGCAGATATTTTAACTGTGACAGATAATTAAATACCATGAAAACTATTATACATTTTAACTGGGTGAGAGCACAACAGAATGGAAATAGTTTATACTAAATGTTCCAGGAGAGCACAGTACTTTGCAGCCTGCTTGTCCCTGGAAATATGTTTTTATTAAAAGGAAACTTAAAAAGGTAATGGAAAAAAAAAACAATTGACATGCCAGTGATATTTGCAAGGGATAGTAAGAAAAGATTATTGTTCTCTCAGTTTTTTGTCTAATTTGAGTCAATTTACTAGGCAATATATAAATAACAGTAATTGGCATAGTGCTACAGCTTTAGTGTACTATGGACCGGATCACTGAAATCAGTACTAGTCTTTCCACTGATTCCAGTAGGTTTTGGATCAGACTATGTATGAGGATCTGTTTATCTTCCTTATCACCCATCCCTGGGAGAGAAGCATCAGATATGCCATGGGTCAGATTCTGTAACCCTTGCTCATGTTGAGTAATAACTTAATTCACAAATAATCCCACAGATCTCAATGGGACTACTCATAGAGTAGGGTGCTACTCAACATGGGTAACAGAATCTGAACCCATGAAGGTAGAAATGGACCGGCGCTGCATATTCTCATCCAAGTCTAGATGTTGAACCTCACAACATTTAGGGGTGTTTAGATCTGGGATTTGGCTCAGACCATTCTAAAAATTTAGTAAGCACCAGTCATGACATGTAGATCCAGACCCAGTTTTGGATTCTAAAGCTTCAGAAAATGGGGATGTTCAGATCCACAGTTTTGTTTTGAGGCCTATTCTTCTAAGAAATCTGAAGTTCCAAAGCATGATGAAATTTGTGTGGCTGTTGAGGTATGTGGTGTGTGTGTGTGTTTGTAAGAAACATTAAGGTAGGAAGTGGGGTAATATAGCTTGTGTTTCTTGATTTTAAATGTATTGCATGTTTGGATCCGGCAATTTCAGTCAAAGAATGTTTATTCTTCCCATAATTAAACATGATTATTTTTGTTTTGCCTGGTATATTAGGAATCTTTTATATTTATCAAGGTTCTCATATGACCTTCACCTGAGCACCTCACAATCACAGCTGTGAAGTGGGGAAGTGCTTATCTCCCTTTTGCACCTGGGGAACTACAGTACCCAATAAACTAAACAAATTGCACAAGGAGGTCTGTTGCTGAGCCAGGAATTTAACCCAGGTTTTCTGAGTCAAAGACAAGTGCCCAATCCACTAGCCCAGTGGTTCGCAACCAGGAATATGGGGCCTCAGTGGGCCATGAGCAGGTTTCGGGGGGTCTGTCAAGCAGAGCCAACAGCAGACTCACTGAGGCCCAGGGCAGAAAGCCAAAGCCCCACTGCATGGGGCTGAAGCCCAAAGCCCTGAGCCCCACCACCTGGGGTTGAAACTGAAGCCTGAGAAGCTTAGCTTCCTGGGGCTCCCTGTGGCATGGGGCCCCAAGCACTTGTCCTGTTTGCTATCCCCTAATGCCAACCCTGGCTTGTATATGCAGAAAATCAGTTGTTGTGACACAGGTGGGCCGTGGAGGTTTTATAGCGTGATGGGGGGCCTCAGAAAGAAAAAGGTTGAGAACTCCTGCACTAGACTGTCCTTCCTTTTTAAAAGGGCTAGGCATTTACTCTACTGGGAGAAAATGAAATGCCAATACATGTATTTAGGTATGAATTAAATATTGAACATATTTGCCCATAGAGATGTTATGGAAACTCTGCCGACAACTCTACAAATCTGCCAGAATAGAAAGGGCAATATTTGGTGTAAGCTGTGTTGCCTTTATTAACTCAGGAAACAAGGTGCCTCTCTAAATATTGCTGAATACTTAAAAAATGAAAGGTGGAATTGAAAGTTGTTAGAGTACAGTATATGGTTGAATTGATTCATTCAAGGTGTCCAAAAGCCTCCACATCTACTGGCAATACTAAAAAGGTGGGCATGCTATAAATACCACTTCACAGGAAGACCGATACCCCTCCCATGGTGGAGGGGCGTAAAACCAAGATAAAAAACACCAGAAGGAAGCACCATGTGTTGTCTGACTTTTGTGGACACTGAGGGCTTGTCTTCACTACTGCACGCTGCTGTAATCGATGCAGCAGCAATCGATTTAGTGGGTTTGGTGAAGAGCAGCTAAATGGATGGCAGAGTATTCTCCAATGGATGCTGGTACTCCCACTCCCCGGGAAGAGCAAAGTAAGTCGACCGGACAGCATCTCCCATTGACGCAGCGCAGTGAGGACATGGAAGTAAGTCGACCTAAGCTGTATCGACTCTACCTACGTTATTCATGTAGCTGGAGCAGCGTAACTTAGGTCGGCTTACCCCAGTAGTGAAGACAAGCCTAGAGTAATGAAGGTAATTGTTTGCTGGGTAGTAATCATCACATACCCAAATGACCATTCAGCAGGCTATAGGAGACTCCATTAATGATGGCAACAATAGGGCCAGAACGTTATGGTCCAGTTCGAGCATGGTAATGTGGCCAAGAAATGAGCGAATGATGGAATAATCTGGCTAACTAAGAAATGAATCTCTTATGAAAAAGAACACAAGCAGCTTGTGGTTTACATATGCTCTACATGACCTGCAAGCAATGGAATTTTTATATGCTCATGTGTGATCTTAGAGCTTTATTTCTACGTGTGTGTATGTGAGGGGGTGCATACGGATAAACGTAACTGATATTGATAGACACGCCTGAGCCAAACCCCCGGATTTCATGTTCAAAATCCAAATTTGACTTTTATAGTTTGAGCCCATTTCTAATATTTAGTCAGATTTATGACCAATGTAGTACTTTGGAGCTAACTCTTGTTCATAGTTTAGCCATTGTTCAGTCGTCATTAAAGTATATAAAAATTATGCATTTATCTGTTTAGCCTATGGGCGTTTAAGTCTCCGTGTTCTTAGGGTTTTATTTACTTACTCCTTTGCTGCTTGATAGATGGGAGCACATAAAATGTTTCCTCACTGGGGATGTCTCATTAGTTTTTTTTCCTTTTAGTGTGATCTGTACAATAGCAGATAATGTGGAGTCTTAACACAGTCATGTGACTGTATGGTATTTTTATTTATAATTATAAACTAGTTTCTTTTATGTTTGCACAGGGCAGTTGGGATTAAATATAGCCCTGTGGTTAAACACTATCCCCAAAGAAAATGCAGTTATATTTAAACCAGGGCTCTGTCTTCTTGTGTCATTACAGCCCCACTGTTTTCTAAAAAGCAAGCGTGCTCTGTGATATAGAAGGTGGAAACTGGGAAGCTGGCTCTGCTAAACCTTGCCTAATGCAAACTGCTTTAGTATGCACGTCACATCATGCCAGCTATACTGCAGGGAGCAAGCAGTTATCGCACAAGCGTGCATCCTCAGAGCCAGGATAAACACTCCGTTACTCTCCCTCTAAACTGCTCTTCTGGGAGGGAGAGAAAATAAATAGAGTGAGAGAGAGAGAGAGAGAGGCATTTGAAGTAACCTTTTTAAGGAGAAGGCAGCAGCCAATAGAACCTTTTCTTATTTTTTTTCCACTTCTTACTAGAGAAAACCGTGTTATCTCAGCAATTAAGGAGAAGAGCCAGCATCTAGGGTTCCAGGCTGTGAGGGGAAGTAGCAACTTGTACCAGGTAGGAAGCCCTTTCAGCATCCTCTTTAATTCATGCAGCTCAGTTACTATAGTACTTGCTATGTTACAATACTGTGACTGACTTCTGGAGACCTTGTGTCTATTAGCCACCATTCCCTGAGTGAAAGGGACCGTGGGGAGCCTTAATTGTCAATGACCTTCAGGGTATTTCTTGGAAAGGCACTAATACTTAGTGCTGTAAAGTAAGGCAATCTAGACTTCCATCTAACTGCTTAGATGTGTGCATTTAGCATCAGGATGCAGTTGGTCGAAACTGCAGCTGTTACCCATATATGAACCCATGTCACAAATGAGTAAAAATTAGCCATTTTATAACAACAGAAACAGCTGCTCTGCATATTTAGCAACACTGATGTACTACTGTCCCAAACTTATTACCATAAATTCATTGTGTGCTCTAAAGTAAGCAAATAGGCTTTAGTGTATTCAGAGTTATTCCGACATTTAATGTACTATTACATTTTCGTAGTCACTCATGCATATTTCATTAAGAGTTTTTATAAACTTTTCTGTTGCAGACATGTCTTCTGTTGTAGATTGATACTCTGCCACTAAATAATGAACAATAAAAATAATTGTGAGCCTTGAATTGAACTGCTGGCAATAATACTTTCCAGAATTACTTGCTGAAAGGCTGTTAGAATACAGGAAGACTTCTGCAAGGTTTGGGAAGAGGGTGTGGAATGGGATGGAACACTGAGTTTTGGGGATGCTCTTTTTTTCTGCCTTTACTCTCACCAATGAAAAAAAAAATACAAAAACAAAAGCCCTACTAACCTGATTTGAGATCCTTCTGTTCACAACTTTCTACTTGACATTTTATGTTTTTGTTGAATCAAATGAATTAACCTTTACTTGACATTCACATAACCTTTTCACGTTGCGATGGTCATGTGACTTAAGTTTCTTATTAAAAAACATGAATTTGACAGTAGGATATGCTTTTTTAAAAATTCATGGCTATTAAATTTTCTCAGAGCCTAAGTTCGTCTGCAAGAGCTATCATGATGTTTACCCAAAGAGTTGATCCTTTTAAAGTTTTGTTGTTTAACGCTAAATTTAAGTTACGGTCTTTTTTTAAGTAGCGGTTGGGTCTTAGGCAAACTTTTACAGTCTTATCATGGCTTTGTCTGTAATATCAGACTCTTGTGACTGGTGAATTCTGTTAGGATAAAGCAAAAATCTCTTTTGAAGGCAAAAACGTGTGAGCAAGAATACGAGGTCTCCGCTTTACCTTCCTATAACAGAATTAGAAAACCTGTGTTCTTCAAAGCATTCAGTGCTTAGGCCCACTAATTTCACAGATGTTCAGCATGAGTTAATATTAGACATAATTCTGTGCCTAGGCTTCTGATGGCATCCATACGACCTTTTGCATCTTCTGACTGCTTTATTTAATATCTAGAAAAATATCATCAGCATAAATACTTTCATAAAGATGCATTGTGTTTTATTTGCGGTGGGGAAAAATTCTGTTGAAAGAAAATGAGTGTACTTTGTATTATTATATCCTTTTTTAGTCTTTTGGCATGTTAAATGTCCTGGGGAAAACACAATGTTCAGAATTTATAATTATGCCTGATAGTAAATCAATGCTATGGAATTTACAAATATTTGCATATTATTCAGCCCAGGTGAAGTCAATTAGGTCCAATGAGCTCCCTGAACAGTCTCAATTTAAGAGCCCTGATACCACATGAAAGGAGTTTTATCCTCCATGCCTTATTTTTTACTGAACTGTCATTTGAGGGACACAGAGAAGTCCAGCTTCTTGGAGGTTTCTCCATTGTTTAGAAGTACTCTGTTTTCAGTCAACCTGTTATGATACACAATTGGAAGGAAACCTGAAACAGAAAATTGACCACTGAAGTTCTGACTCCTTTGATATGTGTTGCTGCTAAAAGAACATGATAAAGAAAGTAAGAACATGTCTTCTGTTTTCGTAGAGGTAAATATTTATGAGATGTCATGCTCAATGGAGTTATTAATTTAAGGGCATTGAGAAAAATAGCAAGAAACATGATGATGTGGAAATATGTCATAAATACAAATTTGGTGTACAATTTTAAGCAAATTCAAATTTTGTTTCTTATCTGCAAGGTGTGCACGCTTGTTCCTGTAAAGATTCTAAGATTTCCCTAAGGAGACATTCATCCCTAACATGATCCCAGAAAAGTTAATGGAGTCAGAAAATTAACTTGGTTTATATAATTTTGTTTTTGTCTAACCATCTGAGTTACAAAGAGTCACTGATATGGCACATTTGCCATCTCTAAAAGGAGGGTGTGTTTAGAGAATCAGGTATCAGGATGTTTGTTTTCTTTTCAAATCTGCTGCTGACTTGGTGTGTCATTTAACTTTTCTGTGCCTCAGTTTACCTATCTGTAAGATGAGTGTTTGCCTATTTTTGCAGTGCTTGTGATGTTTAATGTTTGTGAAATGTTTAGATCCTTAGATGAATGGTGACATTTACATATTTCAAAATCTTGTTAACGCGCAATGCACGTTAGACATTACAAAGACTGAAGCACCTTGTTTTAATTAATAGAGAAATGATAAACCTTTAAGTCAACTATTCATGTGGATTTCATCTTCTAAAGAGGGTAACAGACTTTGCACGATGACAACTTGTAGAAATATTTCCTGTTTCATTTTATTGCTCTTCTAATGATTGTATTCCAGTGTTTTAAACCTTTCCCCCATTCCTGGTAGTACTAAAATCTGTGCAACTTTTTTTTTTCTGTTTGTAACTTATGAATGTGACTTTAAAACAGTGTGTGTGTTGATTTTTACATTGATGATAGTGTGTGCTACTGAAAGGTGCTGGGTGAACATTATAATCCTTGGAGGCTCAGATTCTTTATTCATTTATACAACAGGTTTGAGACATGCAAGGTTCTTCATATTGTCCTTCCACAGTGTTTCAACCCTGAGCTGCAAGAGACCATCTTTAGAGAGTAAGGTTTGAATGTGCATTGGGCTTTGCTAGTGCGTGGACCTATGTGCATCCCATTGCCTTTAATGAGACTCTTCATGACTACGGGGGAGCATGCTAGCAGATCTCTATACAGGAGAAAGGCCTTTAAGAGTAGTTCAATCTTTGTGGCCCAGTCCCTGAATTTTCATCTTTGTTTTAATAAATAATTGGAGATATACCTATCTCCTAGAACTGGAAGGGACCTTGAAAGGTCATTGAGTCCAGCCTCCTGCCTTCATTAGCAGGACCAAGCACTGATTTTGCCCCAGATTCCTAAGTGGCCCCCTCAAGGATTGAACTCACAATCCTGGGTTTAGCAGGCCAATGCTCAATCCACTGAGTTATCCCTCTCCCCTGTCACTGTTAGCACCCTTTTTGTAAGGGGGTTTTCTTACATGGGCAACAATCTGAATACAGCTGAAATGACTGACTAACTCATGTCTTCTGGTCCACCACACAGTTGTTATTCAGTAATCAATTTTGGTCACTCCGTCACGGGACTTTTTACCAGAGCTCTGAGCTATCCTGCCCTGTGGCATTGAGCCTGATAGCTCAGCTGCTGCTAAGGTGAGTGAGGGTTAGATCTATTCTGAAAATCATATTTGCTGCAATGTGCATATGTAAGGTTCAAGCAAATGTACAAGCAAATAGTATTTCTTCCTTCCCTTCGAATCTCTCCTGAGATAAAACTGACCAGAAGATACAATATATGTTTAACCATAGCATAAAGGTTATAACAACAAAAAGTATGAGCTACAAAGCTTTGGTATAAATAGGAATTATTATGTGTCTCCCAAGAGGCCATTATCTCTTGATCTCACTTTAGATAGATTTTTCATAAGATCTTTGTTTTTGAAACAAAACAATAAATGGACACCCTAATAGCTCATTACTCTGCACATGGAGGAATGATGATTCCATAACAATCCAATGCTGTGTGATGGTAGGAAAAGACTGTCCCTCCCTTTTTTTGAGGGGGGCAACAGATATGTCCATGTTCAGAGGTATGTTCCTTCTTAAGTGGCTAGAAAACAAAAAATATTGGTCTGGCTTTTCTTTAACCTTCCAGATGTTAAATAATAATTTTTCAAGATGGAACCTTGATGACTAATGATGCTGATATTTTGCTTTGTGTGTAGAATCAAGTTCAGAGTTAATATTGTAGCTGCTTAATGCTGGGCTATGTTGCCAGCTTGAAAGAAATAGCAAGTTACTTACCAGCACAACTTTTGAGATTTATTTAGTCAATAATCCCCAAGAAACCAGTCATTACTAGCAATTAACTGCTGGTTTGTTAGCTCACTGTGGACCATTAATGCTCTAACAAAGTGACTGTTAACTAATGCACCAGTAGCAAATTTTGCGGTGGCTATTGCTCTTACTCTATTTGTCTTCTATGTGGCATATGTTCTCTTTTATCTATCTCCCTCTCCCCCCACCCACCCACTTTGTTTAGCATCTAGAGAGTAGTTAACAACTGAATTTTGCCCAATTAATGCTTCTTCAGTAGGGGAAAAAACAATGGCATCCAGGCTGGATTTGATATATATATATAGTTGAAAATAATAAACATTAGCCTGCAGTGTGTTACCCTGGACCTGCATCTCTTTATCTTCTTATAACATTTTATACGTGATGCAATTAGTCAGAGATTATTTCTGATCATTTTATTGCTTAAATGAAATCATAATACTGAATCCAAACAGAGTGAAAGAGTATGCAACCAGACAATCCCAAATATTGATCTTAGAGCAGTTTTTCTGATGGAGGCTGTCCTCCAGGTGGAGGGAATTAAAAATAAAATAAAATAACATCCCAGGACATTTTGGACATCCCGTTATGTCTCAGCATGTCCAGAGCCCCAAAAGACATTGGACACCTGAGGGTATGATATAATGGTGAGATCCAGAAAATGGAGTCTAAGTGGGCTCCTAGTTTAATATGTTTTAGTGCTGTGTTTCATTCAGCCTCATTTTTCAAGGACCACAAGGGGGAGAATTGGAATAACTAATACTCTTTTCTTATAATACAAAAAAAGTCAATAGCTCAGGGTGTAAGTGTGGGTGTGTTAACTTTTTAGCTAATGGAATTGAGGTGTGCAGCTCCACTAGGCTGATTAGAACCATCAAAAAATATGCCATGTTACAATGAAATGAAGAGAGATGGATTTAGGTCAGTATCTAATGAGTGCTAGATACAGTGCACTTACGTTCTGTGCAGGAAAAACAAAAAGCGAAAAATACAGTTTGGCGTAACTCAGTATAAATTGGGCAGTCACTTCCATTAGTCTTTAGTTTGACTCTTACCTGGTACCGAAATTAAAAACCAAAAAACTCCAAATAGAATTATCATGTAAGTATTGGAGGTGAACAAGCAGAAAGGCTTGTCAATATCATTTAGTGTGCATTTATGAAGACAGTGTGATCTTGTATCCTAAGGTGGACTAGAGCACGTGGTTCCTTTTTTAATTCCTTTTTTAAAAGAATCTTACAGCCTCAAGTTTTTCTACCAGTCCTAGTCATCAAAAGTGGTCCACGAAATACCGGTAACTGTTTTTTTGCACACGGAAGATAGAGATGGGAGGGAGAGGGGTTCTAGGTTGTTTTTTTAAAATATTGCATTAATTTGGTACAAGAGATCAAGATCGTCACACTGAATATTTATATTTTGTTTTGAAGTATCTCTTCAGATAATGTCATCTGTGAAGTAATTCATCAGAGGTAACCTTGCAGAATCATTGTGCTCAGTATAATGCATAAGATGCATAGCAAATGTATGTCGTCACCAGTAAAGAAGCAAATGTATGCAATAGAAAGCCAGGAAAGAAAATTGTCCTTCTGAAGTGCTCAAATCATTCGGTATATGTTCTCTTTGTGTGCATCATGCTTGCTTCAGTGTTAATTGGAGTTAGATGCAGACATCAAGAGAAGAATAAAAACACCTTTGGAGAGAGGCAGTAAAGGTGAAGCAGAATTCTTCATGATAAATATCTTTCTTTCACTGTTTTCTATCTAAAAATTACTAGTATTTAATGGATAAGTTTTTCTTACATAAATTACACACACTGAAACATTGCCATTAGGCATTTGCAAGTATAAGGCTAATCATAAAAATCTGGAATGGGTGGCACACTTACCTAGGCCTGCCTGGAAAACACCTGTCAGATTCATAGGCAAAGTGGATTCAACAATCTATGCATAACAGAATCAGGTCTTTGGATCTGCAGAAATGACAGGCTGCCGTTTTCTAGTGACAGGAAAAAAAATACTTGTATAGAACAGCCAAAGCGTAGTTCACATAGGCTGGGGCTCTGATGACTTCTGATGATTGACTAATGTATTATTTGCCAGCAGTCCTGCTGAGATTGAGACTGCACACAGAGTAAGGTGCTATGCAGCATAAATAAGGGTAGCAGGATCTGCCCTTCAGACTCTAATACACTTATAATTTAATATGGTCTTGGGTGTATTGATAGAAAATAATCACCTAGGTTTAACATTTTACATAAGTGAACATAATTCTTGCAGAATGACAAGGGAATTGCATGTTACTGAACTCCTTGCATGTTTCTTGAATTTTTATTGTAATGGATACCAAAATTCAATTATTTAAAGCTGAATTACCACCACTATTAACGTGTTGACATATTACTTGCCATTGGGTGTCTCTGCAACTCCACAGAAACACAGCTGTATGTGTATCTTTCTGCCTGTTAATCAGAAGAATTCTCCTAGTGTGACTATAGTCAGAGAAGTCCCTTTAACTCCCCCCAACTACTTCTGTGATGCTCCCAAGAACTGAGATTGATACCTTAATGTAAATGTTACATTCCCCTTGCCTATCCCACAGTATGCTGTCAACGTTGCTACCTCTGCATTTCCTAGTGCATTCTGGCTTGTGCTGTATTTGTTTAGACTTATAACAAGAACAGGATGGGGTGGGGGAATTGTTTGCCTTGAATTCTATGTGCCTCTGGCATGGTATTAAAAATATATATTCCTACCTCCATGAAGATGGGCCTTTCAGCATGCGCTGTAATAAGTGTGGACCTTCTAGATTATCAGTGCTCCAGGAATGGGCTAGTTTTACTTTTGTATATTGTACCTTTGTGGTAGAGGGAGGGAAACAATAAATAACAGTGTAAGAATGACACCACCTTAGCAGGTGCTCCCTGTGTGTCCTTGAGTCACATCTGCTTACTTGCCGAACACAAACATGTTTTTTGGTGCTCTGAGCAGTGTAAACCAAATACAGCTATGGCAGTGTGAGATTGAATCTATTCTGCCTCATGCAGCAACAACAAAATGCCTAGCATGTCTGTAGGTGCCGTATAAGTAATAACGGAAATCATATTAATAACAAAACTGTCAGCTAGATTGCAGAATTTGTTCCTGGTGGTGATGTACTGTTGAGGCAGGGAGAGCAGAGTGAGACTTCTCAGACTCCAGCTGCGTCTGCAGTATTGGCAGCTTGGGAAGTAATCTTTTGACTTATGAAACAAGCACATGCTATATGAAATACATTCTACCTGCACTGCGCTCTATGCAGGTGGAGGCAGAGGGGATGAGGAGGTAAAAATCAACACCCATCCCGACCTATTCTGCCTCCCCACCTCCATAGCCTGTCAACTGGAATAGTAGCCACCTCCTCAGTTTTGCAGGGTGTAGAGGCTATTGGATCTGTTGGTGTGGGTCCCATGCATCCACAGTGGTGAGACCAATACAAAAGCAATTTTCATGCTGAATAGCAGGTACACAATACCCCCTGCACTGCTCTTTTGCTTAGATCCCCCTTTGTAGCCCTTTCCTACCACAAATGAATTCCAGCCAATGAGAGTAAATATAGAAATCTGTCACTTTTACTAGACACGGTCCTAAAATGTCACTTTTGGCTCTGGATCCAGATTTCCACATTCTGCAAATTTGGGTGCATTCAAGTTCTTTTTTTGGGGTGGGGAGGGAAGCAGAGAGTTGGGTGCAGCCTATAGTACACATAAACCAATGAATGGGGAGGTTTGTTTCCTACACTTTGTGTACAGATTTTCACTTTGCCAAATTGGTGTAATATGCTACTATCTACTAGAATGTACGATCTCACCCCAGTGTACGTGATGACACAATGTGACACGTTCACTTTGTTCGCCACAGCTGTCTCAGAAGAGAAGTTTGAAACACATTTATGGATGTTGATCTTTTTTTATTGTACATTTCATCATCTGCACTGGTATAGATGCTTAAAAATCCTGATTAAATATTTTTTGTTGTAAAATGATAAAGATTCTTTCCTCATGCATGGGCTTGTTTGGAAAGTTAGTTTAGACTCTTTGGCATGGAGTAGTGATATAAAATTATTTTGAAAAATATATATTCAGTAAGGAACCATAGCATTAATTATAGGAGTTTTTTTGGGCTCATTAAATTGTTTTAAGCTATTTGGTATTGCATTTCTTTCTATCACCCTTTTGGAATAACTTAATGAAACTAACAAGGGAAATTTAAAATAAGAAGGCTGTGCTTGTCTGATAGAGTATTAGGTTCTTTAGATTAGATGTTGATACAGTCTGTAAAACTGGCATTCTAGGTATTTCTCTGACACTGAAAGAGATTTACTAATAGACTCAGATGAATCCTCAGAGATGCTCTGGGAAATCCGCCAATTTCTCTAGTATACCATCAGTTAATATCACGTTTATTGGAGCTTCATAAAGCTTGTTTAATTTTGAAATTTCTTTGAAGCAACATTTGTTTGGAGGGGAAAAAGTTTTTGTTAGCATCAAGGGAGTGAGACCTGGGATGTTCATTGCCATTTCAGGGAAGGAGGCACCAAGGAGCTGTGCCCCGCAAAGTAGAAAAACATGCATGAGCAGAAGGGATAACTTATAGGCAACTGAACTGGGCAACTGATTTCTTTGTCAGAAAGGAAGTGATAGGTTTTTTTTTCCCTGATGAAGAAGCATCAGAAGAGCTGTAAACATGATTTCTCCTGTAGAGTGAAGTGAAGAATGGCTTTCCTCTTGTGGAGATGAATTTTCATCATGAATTAATGATGAACAAAATAGTTGCGCCCCTAACACAGGAAACTTTACTCCAGCCTTGAAAAATTCTATTTGCTGACTTGCCTGGGATAAGTCACTGTTCTGGTGGGTATGTATGATATAGAAACCAAAAGTCCTTTTCGCATCCTTCAGTAGGATGATGATGATAAACAGTGCAAAATAGTTCTTAGTGTTTTAAGTGTTTAAATAAACCAAAGAAACAATTAGGCTGAGTTTTAGTTTCCTGGACAAGAGAATAAAAACTTCCTTCTCTTCTGCTCTCCAGTCTTCCCTTGTTTGTTGCTAGTCATCTGAGTATCACATTCTTTCCACAAAAATGTGCAATAGGATTGACTTAGGATGGGTGAATCTCAAAGTTCAGAAGCTGTACTCAGATAAGCACCCAAAGTTTCAGTGATTACCCAACAGATTGCTGATATCTAGCAATCACACCAAGACAGGCATTCTTGAAATATTTCCAATAGGGCTGAATGAGAGCACGAGAACAGCTATTCTCAAGTTATTTTGTCATGTATGATTCTGATTTCAACTAGAACGAGAAAGTGGAACAGCAAGAAAAGAGGGAGAAAACGTTTTTCAGTGGCACAAAAAAATCATTTTAAGGGATGGGGAAAGGCTTCAGTCAGTTTTCATGTCAGCTGGCTCGCTCATCCCTCAATATCTATCCTATGGTTTTCCAGTGGCCATGTGAAAGTGAAATGTCCAAGCTGTGTTTTCACTAAGCATGTAACTAGTTTACTAGTGGAACAAGAATGGGAGAAGTTTCTTTTGCATCAAAATGACACACAGAATACATCGTCTTTGCAGGTGCCAAACATTCCATAGAGTCTGCATTTACATTGCCACTGTAAGGGAATCAGGGATCCTGACTGCAACATAGTTACAATAACTAGTGTAGATGGGACCTGACTACGTCTCCCCAGTCAGATTAAAACTGAGGTCAATCCAAAACTTTAATGCTGGTTGTGGCAGTGAGGTTAGGTCCTGTGTGAACACTAACTTGTAACTGCATTGTTACAGGGTTCTTAAACTTCCTTCTTGTTGTTGGGTACACAGCACTGAGGTGGATCACCATATGTGAGAAGGAAACACAGACTGTGCTATGCCTGTGGTCGGTAAATGGCATGCATGCCCATGGACTTTTCAGCAGCTTTTCAGAGAGTAAAAATGGTCTTGAACCTGGCTGTAAAAACTCATTTCAGAGTCATCATAGGAAGCCTTCAGTGCCAACTTATCAGAATGCAAAGATGAACTGTGCCAAGGCTCCTCTGACAGGCCAACACAAGGCTGGAGTTGGTTCATTTTTGTTATCACTGAGAAAGATTAAATAGGGTTTGCAATCAGCCACTGACTATAACAGGTTTGTTTGTTTGTGCTTATTAAAGAGTGAAGTATAAGACTGGTGGAGACAAGTTTTTTTTAAGCAAGGGAAATAATGAAAGATTGTTGTGAGTTTCTAAGTGAGTAAATTGTCAGGCCCTGCAGATACAATAAGTGGATATGGTAGGGGTTGAAGAAACCAATATCAGGTGCCTGCCCATGGCTCAGGAGCCTAAATGCTCTGTTAACCAAGTCGGTGTCGACTGCCATGCTGGAACCAATGAGGGTGAGAAATGGCTTGTGATAATTCAAGTGGCTTACAGCTCTACCTGCCAATTGTATCTTGCAGTTTCAATGAGATAATGGGTATTTCCTGGAAGAAAAACCTTTTAAAGGAAACCTATAGTGATGCTGTCATAACCCGTGTAGGAAGCAAAATGTAAGCAATATACTTGGGTTTTTGACTGGGATGGATTTTCAATGTAACTACATCAATCACAAAAATCTAATGTACCTATGAGAGATGTCTTTCTTTATTTGTAAGGAAAGACTGAGACTTTGAGTTAGGCTTTCAAGAATCTGCCACGCTTTTAATCTTCCAGTCTTCAAATTTCCACTCTTACTGTTTCCTTTAAGGTTTCTGAGTGCTGTAATGCAACAAGCAAATTTCCATTAGGCATACTACAATTAGAACTACCCCTAGCATTCAAAATACTGGGGCTGAAACCCAATGGCCTTGCTTATTTTGTAGTCGGTTTATTGGTTTTGACCCTATGTGCTCCCATTGCTGCATTAGCCATTATGAATCTGAGGCCATTCTAAGTGTTTGAGAAGAGGAAAAAAATCATCACCTTGATCTGTTGGACAGGAGAATAATTGAGATTAACCAAAGGCTCCGTTCCAGAAATCAATCTGGAAATGTCTGTCGAGGCCGCCTTGTAAGATTCTAACCACTTCCTAGCACCATTTACATTTGAAATATACTGCACTGAATGGAAAAGCCATTCTTGTGGTATTTGGGTAGTTGCACTTCCAACGAGAGGTAGCATAGAATCATAGTAATGAAGGGCTGGAAGGGACCTCAAGAAGTCATCTAATCTCTTGAAGGACCAAATAAACCTATCCCCATCCACATGGGCGGTGGGTATTGTAGGCAGGGGTAGGCTGTAACTTGTGAAACAGCCTAGCATGACCGTGCCCACACTTTGCCCCCAGGCTAGATCCCATCCTGCGATTCCCAGCACTCTGCCCTGGCTGGCTGGCCTGCCTCCCTAGAAACTCAGGGCAGGTGGTGTTTGGGCCGCGCTGTCTGGCGCACCACGGCTGGGGGTACTGAAGCCACGCCACCTGTTGCTCTGGGGTTGGCTGCCCGGAGCACTAGAGCTGGGGGCACTGTGGCAGTGCTGCCCGGAGCACCGGAGCTAGGGATGCTACAGCTGTACCGCCTGGCCACCCAGTGGTGAGGCTGGGGACTGCGGTGGGGATGTTCTGGTCTCCTGTGGGGCGGGGGATAGAAAGTGAGGGAGAACGGGGGTCAGAAGGGGAGGGGTGGCGGGGCCTTGGGCACAAGGGAAGGGGCCATGGGCTAGCCTCCCCCAACGGCCGGGTCACCTACGCCCATGCCCATCCCTGGCAGATGTTGTTTAACCTATTCTCAAAAACCTCCAATAATGTGGATTTCACAATCTCCCTTGGAAGCCTATTCCAGAGCTAATTATCCTGATCATTAGAACTTTCTTTCTGATAACTAACCTAAATCTCCCTTAACATATTTGAAAACTGTAATCAGGTCCTCCCTTAGTTCTTCCTTGCTCAAAACTAAACATGACCAGTTTTTTTTTTAATCTTTCCTCTGGAGTCAGGTTTTCTAAAGCTTTTATCATTTTTGTTGCACTCCTATTGACTCTCCAGTTAGTCTACATCTTTTCTAAAGTGTAGTGCAGAAATGGACACAGCACTCCAGGAGAGACCTCACCAGTGCCAAGTAGAGCAGGACAATTACTTTCCATGTCTTGCACGTGCTATGCCTCTTAACACACCCCAGAATTATATTAGCCTTTGTTTGCAACTGGATCACATTGTTGACTCATATTCAATTTGTGATCCACTCTAACCCTCAGCTCTTTTTAGTAGTACTGCTACCTACCCAGTTATTTCCCATTTATAATTTGCATTTGATTTTTTGCTTTCTAACTGTGGCACTTTGCACTTGATTTTCACCTTGTTGATTTCAGACCAATGCTCTAATTTGTCAAGGTCATTTTGAATTCTAATTCTGTCCTCCAAAATGTTTGCAACCCTTCCCAGCTTGGTATCATCCCTATTCTCCAAGTTGTTAATGAAAATATTGACTAGTCCTCAAACCAGGACAGACATCTGCGGGACCCCACTATATAAATATAGTAGATAAGCATTTAAAAATGGTCAAAATAAACATTTTAAATGAACTCTCTTAAGCTTGATATTGAAGTTAGGCAAAGTTAATATTAAGATACCAAAACTGCCTTTTATTGTTAGAATGTTGTTGATTAACTGTTAACACACACAGAGCATCCTGCAAAATGACTTTGTTGTTATAACCTCATAATGTAACTTACACCTAAAGCCTGACAATAAATTAAATTGCAGAGGAAAATAGTAATTAATTGCAGCAAATTTTCCTGGTACTTTGGATTGGCTCCAAATATTATTCAAAAATTTTAAGTTGGTCCTGACAGTCTAAGAAAAACCCAAACACCAAAGTTCTGTATGTTTTTGTATCCTAGCTGGGCCATATGATACTTTTATAATTCTAAATGGAACAGATACACGTTTCCAGCAAATCTTGAACTCCTTGCTCATGAAAAATCCCCATTGACTTAATTGGCAACATTGTCTTAATAAGAAATAAAATTAGGTGCTATAAAATTTCTGATTCTATATTCATTCCTTCCTGTGCCCCCAGATTGGTGTTTTTCCACCTTATATTTTTTTCCATTACACACACACTCTCATTTCTTGCCTCTGTTCGGTTCAGGCCATTTCTCCCTTGCTGGACTGAATTGGTACTTCAGAAAGCAGTATGTCTTTTCCAGGGTGTGAAATCAGTGGGCATGCCTGGGGAGCAGGTGCTGCGTCTGAATAGCCAATTAAGATAAGCAGAGGAGAGAGACAAATGCAAGGAAGAGACCAGGATGAGGGCTGTGGCAAGAAAAGCAAAACAAAAAAACAGGGAAGGGAGAAGGTGGGGTAAACAGGGATGGAGGAGAAGCAGGAGCATGAGGACTTGCTCGTTGTATAAGTGCCACTCCAGGGTGAAGGTTACACATTAAATCACTTATCTTAAAAGGTAATGTCATAGTCAGTAAAATCCTACAGAATATTAACTAGCTAAGGATGTGGGGCCAGATGCTGAAATGCTGCTGAGATGCATTCAGTGCAGCTACAGTGGGGAGGGCACATAGGTAGCTTGAACTCATTTTCGCACTCCCCTAGTGCTGGGGCTATTGGGGTGCTGATCTAGTCATGGTTTAAATTAGAGCAACCGGACAGTCTCTTTGACATGTTCAAGCTACCTACGATGCCCATCAAGGGATTGTTCTGGCATCTGGAGAACACTAAGACATAAGAGAGATCTGGTCTTGTCTCTCCCCTGGTGACTCCACATTCAGGGGCTGTTGTGGTGATTCTATGCTATCAGAGGATTCTTCTGTGGCTGAATCCACTGGCTTTGTGCTACTGGAGCAACCAAAAGCCAACACAGAGTGCCAGAGGACCACGGAGTGGAAGCCCAACCTTTTTTCAAATGCCGTGGTGAGAGTGAGTTTTCAGACTTACTCCAAATTCTTGCCTTTTCACAACAGATTCTTATAGTTACTAAAGATCAGCTTCACTTTGAGACCCACACCCAGTGTATGATCAATAACTTCCAGAGCTGTCCTTTTGTTCCATCACTCGAAGATGACTTGAGCTGAAGTGCATCTAGCTATATATTCCTATTTATGTACAGAAAGATCCTGTTTGTACCCACTTACTGCAATACCTCATGTATCCTAGAATATCTCCCTTTACAGAGAAAAGACTATAACTGCAGTGTCTCATATCCTAATATATGGTAATTGTGGCTATAAATCTTGCCCTTTTATGTCAGGCTACTATTACTGGAATTTCAACAATTGCTCAGAATCTTCAGGCCCAGATACAGATCTGATGTCCTTCAGGCCCTATTGACAGAATTCTTTTGCTGGCATGAGATAACCAAAGGGAGGGGGCAGTGTTTCACTTTTCTCACCAAGTTATGGACCTAACTTAGTTAATAGACAATGTTCAGGCAAGCAAGAATCTACCCAATTACAGGGAGATTTATTTTTTTAAATGGTGGCTGAAAAGGAAAATGTGGGAACTATTCACCGGAAATACCACTTGATTCCAAATTTCTAAATGTAGTCTTTTCTTGTGCGAAATTTGTGCACATAATTACTACTTTTGCACATGAGTTTTGTTCTAAAAATGGAGGCTATAATGGCAAATAATTCTCTCTATGCACTTTCCAAGCTACTCCAGTTCAGAAAATAAGACGAAAACACCTGTTGTTGGGCAAAGGAACCTTGTGCAACCTCTGAAAATAAATCCTTTACAAGGATAATGTGACATCCATGATGGTTCAAGGCAAGTAACAAAGAAAGTCTCTCGTTAAATAATTAAATAAAGAAAATAAAGAAAAACCATTGCCAGGAACCAGACTGTTTTTATGGTTTGTTTTAGTGGGAGATGAATGGTAGCAACTAAAATGAGCCTTCTGATGCAGGAGAAAAATCCCCAACATAAAATTGTCATTCCTTCTGCAAAATTCTCTTTAATATTCTTCTTTGAAGTTTGCGATATCTAGTCTTCCTATCTACAGCATTATATAGTAATTGATCATGTTTCATGTAGAATAACTAAGCAGTGCTAGTGGCTTTGATTAGAAAGGATACATTTTTAGCATGTCTGCAATATCAGTAAAAAAGTATGCTGTAAAATGCAGTGATAGAGCAGCGGCCCAGCAATTGAAATGACCCCCTCAGAGCAGCTACCCCTCTGCACACCTGCAGAAATTGCTGGCTTTGTCTCCTAGGTATGTTCTGTGCTTCTCAATTAAGAATCTGTAGCTTGAGTCACACAATGTAGCAGTTGACAAACTCAGACATAACTTTATCTCACAGAGACTGTTGCTTGAATTGATCTCACATACGGCATGCTACTTTGGAAATCTGCAGTTCCTGGCCTACTACTTTGCCAGGTAATTGTTTTTGGCATTAGCATGTAGAATATACAGTTGATTTAAAATATGACAGCTATATAAGCCACAACATTTGCAAAGAGGGACAAAAAATTAAGTTCAACTGAGAGACTCAGACGTATTCTAATGGGCACCCAAAAATGTAAAGCTGGTTCTGACTGACCTTATTCTAGTTCCAGGGACAGCTTTACACCTGCCACAATAAGCAGGTATTGGAAGCTATTGGTCATAGATGCAAATGTAACAGCTGTAAAAAATCCCTCTCAGAACTTGGCATCAAAGTTCCCCAGTTGCCAGTGCCAAACACACCTCAACAAAAAGTACTTAGTGTTATATAGTGATGCTAGAGCACACTACTGTAAAAGGAGAAGCCAAAGAGAAGCACATTAAAGAACTACAAGCAAAAAGATGGAGCTTGATTATTGCTAGAATTTCAGGTATGTGCCAACATGCTTTCAAAATGCATTTAATCTTTTACAGACTTTAAAACGCCATTCAGGGAAGCAAACTCTTTGCATTTTTTTAAGATATTTGAATTTGTAAGAGGGATGAAATGCAGAATTTTGTGCCACTTCAAGGTGTAGGTGTGTGTGTGTGTGAGAGAGAGAGAGAACACACACACACATGCATGCATGCAAAAGTGAGGCATCCAGAGCTTTCGGAGGGAACTTTCCCTTGACCTTTCTGAGGCACCTCATTCATTATTGAAAGCACCTAAAAGATGAAAAGTGACCTCTGCTCAGCAACTTTATATCAGGATACATATGTGCAACTATAAGAGCCGCTTTTATTCTGTGCAGGACTTGGGTTCTTTCGGGTTTGTCAGAAGGTGATGATAAGTGAGTGTTCTCTCTTAAATGCATAGTTAGTGATGGCAATTTATTCATGTTGTTTGAGAGCCAGAAGAGAGAAGGCTGAGATACTGCCCCTGAGGCTTGGAAGGAGAAGAAAAAGGCAGTAATGGCCACAGAAGTGACACTAATTGCCATTGCATCCCTTGGTTTGTTCTTGTGACTCATTTCCCTTGGAGATAAAAGGAAGCAGAGTCGCTGGTACAGAAGAGAGTGGCAATGCTCAGCTTCACTGTGCTGCTTTGCTTGCTTGTCTCACATTTGTTAATGCTAGTCAGTATTTCTCGTATCCTGGAGCACTTTCAAGCGTGCAAATCTCTCTCTTGTTACACTAATGCAGACAATTTTATGTTCTTCCTCCCTCCCGTACCATAGATTAGAAGCTGTTGAGAGAAGTGGCCATCTCTTTGTATGTGTTTACACAGTGCCTAGTAAAATGGGCTCCGAAAGTTGATTGTGGCCTCCTGGTGCCACTGCAGTATAAACATTTAATAATAACTACCTTAGTTAATTTGCTTTTAAAAAACTTCATAACCTCTGCTAGGGAGGTTGTGACAATGCAGCCTGGTCTTCATCAACAAAAACTTTATTAGCATGAACATAACCCAACAGATGCCTACAATTTCCAGTACTGAAAAATCACCAGCAGATGGCAGTTGACTATATGCCACCCTTTGAATTGTTAACCATATCTCATTTGTTTTTGCTACTTGTAACATTTGGTGGTTCTCTCTTTCAGACAGGTTCTTAGCTACTCTGCCTGAAGAAGTCAGAATTTTTGGAGGCAAAGGAATAACAGTAAGAAGGTTTCTTTTTCAAGGCATAGTCTTTTGGAGCAAGCTCCAATTAAAGCAACCAATTCCTCAGAATCACAACTTCCAGCAGTAGGAATTAGATGTCTAGTGATAACCCTTGTGTAAATCATCATTTCCTAAGAGTTACCATATTTTGATGTATGAGAATATAATATGAAATACCAGCTGGTAACGTCTTTTACAGTGACATTGTAGTAGCTTAGACTACTGAATTTAGCATTGACAGTTGTGACCTCCTTCCATTAGATCTTGCCATCTATTTTAACTGACCAAATCTGCCAATATTTGTCTCAGTTCATATGTACAGTATTGTAGTTGGCTGCACTCTAAGATGATTATGACTTTATGTCTGGATGAAATCCATGTTCATTTACTGCTTCCAAATCTGCCAATATTTTGGCACTTTTTTTGTTTGTTAGTTTTTATTTATTTTTTTCTAACCAAAAGTGCACATTATTTTTACAACTCCTCTGGGCACTATGTTCTACTTCTGAACATCTAAATTCTTGATGATTTCTCCACAGTAGTATTTGTATTCCCTAACGTTAGCATGGGGATACCACAGATACCATGTTAAATGCCAAATTTGTAATTAAATTTACCTGAGAAAGTACACTTCAGAATACCTTCGCCCTAGATATAAGATCCTTTCAAAGTTGAGAAGTTATATATTTCATAGCAGCAATTATCAGGGAAAGTATAAGATGAACATGAATCTGTCTTCCTGTTTTTCCTGACAGGAGCAATAGGAGAGCACCATTCAGTTGATTGATGTATCCTCGTAATAACTCTGTGACTCTTCATTTTCCGCAACTCTGCCTCTTTTGGCAGCTGTGGAGTTGTTACTCTCTGAACAACATTTGCACTGTAGGCGTCTGCATTTCAGGGCAGTCTTTACAGGATCTCCCTACAAGAGACCAAAGTGTCAAAATACACTAAAACTGATTTGATTTGTGTGTTTGATTAAGCCCATTGCATTTGTTTTATCATGTCCCAGTAAGCAATCAACCTTGCCTTTGCAGACCACAATTAAAAAAAGAAAATCTAGCATATTTTTCTTTATTTTGTCTGTGCAACAAACAGCTTTGGCCTCTGGGGTCTTTCCATTGTACAACTGTTTTAGGAAAGTAAACATTCTCTGCACACTCATGATTACATCTGCGGTATCCTTTGGCAGATATCCTGGGCCACATCTGGCCCTGTCTTTCTTCAGTTTTACCAATGCTCATCCTTTGGCATATGCTGGCACTGTCTGATTTTCCCTTTGTTCTGTGAGCAGCCTTGTTTCACAACTGGACAGACTCAGTATGCTCAGTACTCTGAGATTTTATCCATTAGTGGCACTGAGCAATTTCCATAGCGCTGTTCAAAGAGAGCTCTTTTTTTCTTTTGTAATCTCTTTAAACATCTGAGCATACGCAATAACACTTTTTTCACACTCCTTCTCTTGTTTGTAAAGTGCCTAGCTAAAGTAGGCTATGTTCATGCATGGGATACCAAGTTACTTTTGTAGTTAAATGCCTCATGCCCTGTATTGCACCAAAAGATGGCTGTGCTGCAGGTTAACAAGAAAATGTATGGGCAGAAATCATGCACTAAGGTCCAGATTCTGAAAAATAATGCTTAGGTGGATAGTCCACTTTTGTATGAAATTTACCATGCCTTCTGAACTTGGGCATTTCCTAACAACCGTCTACTTTAGTAGGTACCCTTTCATTAACCAGGCAAACGTAACATTTTTTAATGGAATGTTGAGTGAGAGAAATTTCATCTATAATGATGTTTCAAAAACAAGTCATCTTTGGCCAACAGTTGCTACTCAGTGGTAGCTGAGATACCTTCATTTACGCCATGCTTTGATTTGCTATTAACAGTGGTATCTTATGTACCAATGTTGTTGGGAAATGTTGTAACGGCTGCATTTTTTAATAGCAAAAACAACAAGGTGGCCTCGTGGCACCTAAGAGACTAACAAATTTATTTGGGCATAAGCTTTCGTGGGCTAAAACCCACTTCATCAGATGCACGGAGTGGAAAATACAATAGAGAGATATAAATACACAGCATATGAAAAGATGGGATTTGCCTTACCAAATGGGGGGGTCAGTGCTAACAAGCCAATTCAATTAAAGTGGAAGTGGGCTATCTGATGAAGTGGGTTTTAGCCCATGAAAGCATATGCCCAAATAAATTCGTGAGTCTCTAAGGTGCCACAAGGACTTCTCATTGTTTTTGTTCATACAGACTAACATGGCTACCACTCTGAAACCTTTTTAATAGCAGTTACTTTACGCCAAATGCCGATGTGGCTTGGAATTAAATGCGTGAGCATAGAACTCCAAATGTTTCATCTCTAATTTACGCCAAGGATTTGGATAATATAGTGCAGTGGCTAAATAGGTTAACAGCATTATTGAGAAGATAAGTATTTTGATATCTATGTTACTCCTTTATTTTCTCCTGCACGATTCCTTTTATTTCCCAGCCTTCATATAAGTAATCACTGGGTTGATGTTACAATGAGTCACATTAGTCACTGAATGTATGTATAGATACTATCAACACAGTGTCTGTCAAACATGACTAATGGTTATACAGCATCTCTCCAATTTAATTTTTTGCTTTTCATTTACATCTTATGGGGTTTTTTAATAACCTTGTATACATTTCCACCTTTAAAAAAATCTGTAAATTATCATTGTTCTATATTTTGTTTTAGATTCTGATCGCATTTGGGATTAACAAAACTAATGATAATATTGTAGTGCATAGTGTCGGGGGGTAGCCATGTTAGTCTGTATCCATAAAAACAATGAGGAGTCCGGTGACACCTTAAAGACTAATAGATTTATTTGGGCATAAGGTTTTGTGGGTAAAAAACTCACTTCTTCAGACGCGTGGAGTGAAAATTACAGATGCAGGCATTATTATACTGACACATGAAGAGAAGGGAGTTACCTTACATAGTAGTGCATGTTGCTTTTTAAATGAAATGGAGCATATAACTTTATATTACCCACTTTTTCAGTGTTACTTGATCTTATTGCTAATCTCTGGGAAGGAATTACTTCTGTTACTATAAAAAGACCTCCCAGTAATCAGGAATTCTTTCATGGGCCATTGTTTAGATGTAGAAATATTGGTCTCTGCGTTATATCATGGCTTATATTTCAGTGATCAGGGGGATGGTTATAGTGTTACTTATCTTATTGTAGTGCCGCAAAGTGACTAAGTAAGAGCTGACAACTGAGTGTGAAATTAATATATGCTCTCTTCAGGTAGTGCTCATTATTGTGGGACATACTAGATGAGAACACACGGTTAGTATCAGGAGACTATGTAATCAAGATCAGAAACAATGTACTAACTAATATTTTACCCTCTTTGTATGGGTGAGAAAGCACCAACACAGTGCAGTGGTACTGAAGTGCCACAACATTTCAGATTTGTTACATGCATAATCACTTGCGGGTGCAAGCCTATACATGTAATCGTTTGCAAGTGCCAACATCAGTTATTGCAGACTGTGGAGTCTGAGCACAAAACCAGACACTGTGATACCTTACGTTTGTCCCTCCAGTCCTCTGCCCCTAATAGAAGGAGTTGATGCAGCATATGGAAGACAGGGTTGGGAGGTGGACAGCACCATGTTAGATGAGTTCGGTCCCAGAGCCCATCTCCTCCTCAGATCCTCTACCTACCATTGGCTGGGCTGGAGGGAGAGGGTGGATTGCTTGGCACTCCTGCCTCCCATTTATTTAAATTCTTCTCAAGCTTTTCAAGGGCCTCTTGTCTCTCTAGGTGCCCCACCCTCCCACTCTTTAGTTGTTCAGGAGCTGTGTTTTTTGCAGGATGCTGTGGGCTGATCAATCACTTGTTATGGGAACAGGAAGGAATTTTTCACAAGAGGCTGGGTTGGCTGAGCTCAGGTGGATTTTTTTTTTTTTTTGGCTTCTTTGCAGCATCCCGGAGGCACAGTTGGGTTGAAAGGAATAAGACTTGAAAGTTTAACACTTCAAAATGTAAACGTGTCAAGCTCATCACAACCTGCCACCAGTGTCCACTGCAGAAGAAAAGATAAAAGGACCAGCTCCCAGAGGTAAATGAGACCTGGGACTTCTCTAGTGGACCTTGTGTCTATAGGAAAAGGGGAGACCTTCAATTCTTGTGGACCAAGGTCCACCTTTGGTACCTTCTCTCTCCCTGCTAGGTGAGGGTAAGAGAATTCAGAAACAAGCTGAGATCCAGGAGTAAGCTGAGAAGGGTCTATCCGGAATTATTGGTTTTATGGTGGAAGCCCTGTAACTCCACCCTGAACCCAATAAAATGCCCTGCTATGTGAGAGGGGGAGACTGGTATAGCATCGCTCACAGTGGGCAGTTGTGTCCTGCTGTTGCAAATCCATCCCTGAGTCTGTCATCCATTCACCTTCCTGTCTGATCCATCTAACCCGAGCTTGAACCCTGACTGCCTCTGTTACACTGGGCAAGTCATCTGACCTCTGTCTGTTTCCACATGCATAACAATAGAGACAGTGCTTGCTTTGCTCAGTGGGATGTTGCAGTGTTTGACTAGTTGATGGCTGGAAAGTGCTTTGAAAATTGAAAATGCTATGGAAGTGTTTTTAAAGTCTTTAAAATGAGATATTTCTGGTGTTTGTGGTCAGGGTTATACTAAAATTGAGAAACCATGAGTAAAATAATAGGGAAGTGTTGTCCTCATGAACTGCTTAGGATGATTTAAGATGACAATAGCTAACTTAAGTAAATAGTGTCATTTAATTTGATAATCCTCATATAATGTTCATATAGTTTGCAGTGTAAGCACAGTATTGAGTAGAATATTAATACCCAGTGTAAGCCTAGAACAATTAGAGTAATTTTTTCAAGTTAAACTTTTGCCAGCTAATGATGTAGGCCAATAAAAAAAAACAAAAAAAACCCTCCGTATCAAAAAATAAATAAATGAAATAGTACAAAACAACTTACAAGTGCAAGGAGATTATGTTCTTAAGAATGTATGAATGTACCATTTGCCGTTCATTATACCCTCTTTGACATAAGAATGAGACTATACATAAAGCATTTCAAGTATTCAAATTCCATGATAATTTATTCATAAGATAAACACTGTAATACAAATGGAAAATGGCCTAAAATTAATCCTCTCTTGTTAGTGAATGTTGTAATGCAAACACAAAACATAATGTTGTATCCTTGTTTCTGACAATCGTACCTCTAGATCACAAAGAATCGGGAATTAGTAAAAGATTGCCGAAGAACTGCTACTTATTATAGGAAACTGTTTCGGCTTTTCATGAAGGTACTGCAAATGCTTTTTCCTAGGACAGAATGTTAAGGACAGTGTGAGATTTGCCATAATGTATAAAATCCAAATGCTGGAATTAAGCTTTGTGGGGATTAAGTTTAATGGTGCAAGGGTGGGTGCATATTCTGTTAGCTAATCTCTTATTTACTTCATAATAAAAATGACCCTCCATTCCCAGATACTACCTCTTCTAGTCAACAGAGGGCAGCAGTTCTGCATTCTTTCATTCGACATTAAAGAATTGTAATCCATATTTCCCCTTGTTTCTGACATTGCTAATAGCAGTTGTCAGTGACTGACAGGATTTATTGTACTTATTACTGTTGTATTTTATTTATTTATTTGTGTTGAGGGCTCCATGGATATCCACCATTGTTATTAATATTAGAGAGTCACTGTAGATGCTTTTAAACAATAACTAAAATATCATTAGTTTCTGCCCAGGGCTTTTATAAAAAAACTGTCTCAAGTAATGGTTCCATATGTAGTCAGTCAGGTCTTCACTGGTTTTTATTCTTGTCAGCACTGAAGAGCCAGTATAGATGCTTCTGCCAAGCAATCTTCTTTCTTTTCTGCCTTCTGCATCAGCAATTGCAAAGTTGAAACATGCTTACTAATAGAATTTTGAAGAGAGAGTTCTAATAAGGAAGGTATTGTCATTTTGATGAACAAGGAGCTATATATGGCTAGATGGGACTGTGACTCTGACTCCAAGCTGCAGCTAAGCTGAGCTCAGAGCAGTTTGGCGGACAGGTGGGAAAAATAGTTGAGACCTTTCCCTTAGAGGCACCCAAGGACTGTTCTGCTCCCCAAGGTAAATTAGAGCAATCCCAGAAGCTGCTGTAACTTAAAACTAGCTCTCAAGTTCTTTGGGTCATTGCAGCAGTCATGAATTTCCCTATTCATCCTGACACACCTCCTTCTTTCACCAGCTCACAGCCTTAGTACACCAGTTCTAAGGTTTTTAACTAACTGCCCATTTCTGAATTCTCTTTACCCACACAACAGGCAATTTCACAACCTCTTGTCTATTTATCCTCTGACCACCATGTTTTTTACTTTTCATTGTTCACATAGTGACCTTTGTTTGAGTGTTCAGTGTTGCTCAGTGGAACAGCTTTCTGAGGTATTGGCACGACTGTGCTAGTAGCCTGCTCAACGAAGTGAACACTGTGCAAGCATGTTGCTGTTGAAGAAAGTAACTAATGGGGTCATTATCTCATTTATCTGGCTAGGAAAGGAAAGTTGATGGGCAGAGAATTGGCCTGTTATAAAGGTTAAGAAATAGACTAAAAATCTGTGCATTGTAGCTATTCTAGCCCCAGTGGGTAATCCACAGCAATTGGAAGCAGATTTGTAATTGCTTTGAAGTGTTTCAATTGAAAGGTTATGTCTCTTTAAACCTGTTCCCCTTTGTCTATGTGTCACGCTTTGTGACAAAATATTCAGTATAGACTGTTGTGAGGACATCTTGACACATTGCTGCAAAACTCCCACTACTTTGGCTACATTTATGCTGCGTACAATTCAGTTCCTAGATTTTAATGCCAAATAACAGATCTCTTTGAATCGTGGCTGTCAGATATGCATGTTAGAAATTGCTTTGAAAAATCTCATTTGGAACTGTGAGGTGACATCAGACTGATTATTTTTAAGTATTACACTAGTTTATCTATAGTGGAAGTGATTAGAATTGCTTTAGCTTTTCCCCTTTTCTTTTCTTCTCTACACTCCTTTTTCTTCCAAAGTTTTGTCTGTGATTGTCACACAGCAGATTTTCAGCTCTTTCATGTTGCCATTCTCCTCGTTCTGTAACTTCCAACTTCTGTATGCTCTTCTTTTCAAATATTTAGAACCAACCAGCAAACAGACAGCTGCACATAAACACTGAGTAGGTCAATATCTGCCTGTGTCAATTACACACATTAATTAGAGTTTTGAGTGCACATATAATTCTGTGTGGAGAGCCTCTAGACAGGAACTTGTAACTTCATATTTGACTCTTACTGGACCTCATCTCTCACCTCTTCTTCTTTACTCCTACAATACAAGAGAAATACGGATATTTTGTTTTTGTCCAAACATTTGTCCGCTTCTCAAATTTATAGAAGCACCACCCTGCAGCTGGGAGTGAATGAGATTTGGGCTTCTTCAGTTAGATAACAATAAATTTTTATTGACAAAACTTTATGGATTTTAAGAAGCAATAAATGTTCAGTAGACTTGCTGTTGAAAGTGAGCTGGAACTTTTATCCAGTTGTATGACTGGGTCAGAAATAAACCGAAACGCTAATAAGACATAAGGCCCTGCTAAGCTATGCTTGCTTCCTCTCAAGACATAATCTTTTGAGATGCTGAGAACCTCTTAAGAGGAGTTGTGTGGGAGTTGAGATTAATTAGTACTTTGATGGCACTCAGCACTTCACAGGTTACAGCACTTTAGTCTATTTGATTATATGTCCTGTGTCTTTGATCCAACACCCATTGAAATCAAAGGGACTTTTTCTGATGACTTCAGTGGGCCTTGGATCAGGTCTCAAATCAGTGGGACATTAATTCCCACTGGGTTACTTTCTAGTTCTCACCAGGTGATGTTTTCTCCTTTCCATTTGTTGGGCCAATGGTGGACTTTGCAGCTCATATGATTAGCCTTCATTTCAAAATAAGAAGTCTGTATGTAAGTTCATTAATGTTTTAACTCTAACATCAAACAGCAATTGAAACCAGTTTTGATACATATTTTTGAATTATACAACTGTTGGTGTGTTCTGAAACCTATTTTCTTAGCCCATGTCAGCAGCTGAGACACGCTGTCTTTTTAAATAATTACTGAGTGGAAATCCCATTCAAACTCTTATTATTGGGCTTCAGATTATGACAGAAGTATACCAAGAGAATGGGGCTAAATTCCATCATAAATCAATCTTTGTGGGAATATCTTGGTGCTAAGTTGCTTAATCTACAAGAACTTCAGTCCAAAACTATCATTTACCCATTTGACAAAGTCGTGTTAGAATATAGCTGTATTTCAAATACATTTCCTACATACTTTTTCACAATATGATTCTTGATATAGCTTGTAGAGCTCTGAACAATTCAATTTTATACAGATTGATTACATTTTCTAAAGGATTTCTACAAGTGATAGCCGCCAGAAGACCACTATATCACTGAAATATTATTAGAGGAAAAGAAATGGGGAGGTAGGTATTAGGATGAGGACATTAGGCTTGAGAAATTCCATAGATATGTGCTAAAGCTATGGGTCTTCCTGTTTTGCCACTTGCTCTGGTAATTATTCTGTTTTAATGTAAGACTTGAAGTTAAAACTGTGTGTTGGAAAAGCATTGTGCGGTATTTATATCAAAGCTTCAAAGTCTGCTTCATTATCAAGGCATGCTTCTGATTTTTTTAAAAATCCTCTTTTATCTTCTCTTTGAAACAAAGCTATTTTTGAAGTATAAAAACAGGTGAGGTATCTTTTGTAACAGATTCATGAAAAGGCAAATGAGGGAGAAGATCTGTAAGATAGATGAAATGCAGGCAAAAGATCATTTGAAATAGTAAAATGAAAAATAATAGAATCGTGCCAGGTTACAGGCACAAACACAAATTACCTATGCTTGGTTTACAGATATCAACAGTCAACAGTAGGTACCATATTTATAATGTATTTTTAGCATTTGTACACATGATGTTGCATTACAGTTAGTTCCTTCAAGTCTTTTGAATGTAAAATCATAAGTTTATACATGACAAAGGAACATGGAACTGAAATAAAAAAATCTTTTATATTACACTTGATTCAAATTCTAGAGTTTGTGTAAACTTTGAAGTCTGTTCTATCATGGAAAAAGAAATTTACAGAAACAAATCCTGCCCATTAATTCTTATTAGGAGAAACTGTACATGCTTAAAATCTCCAAATATCAGTATTAGGAACTGGATCCCTTTTTGTACCTACAGTTACTATTCTTTGTATCCAAAACCTTTTACAGTGGTCCAGCTGTATGCTGAGCCTCAAAACTACGGAGATCACACAGTTGTGTTTTACAGTAAGTGAGGACCATTACTATTGCTTATCTTAGTAACGATGACCACGGTCAAGGGGAAACCTCTACTTTGCATCTTTTAGATAGGAACCAAATTTTGTATTAGAAGTCTTAACAGGTCCTTCTTCTATAGATATGCATGTGGGAGTGTCTGGTAAGAAAGGGGAACCCTGACTAAACAGAATATTTCCAGGGAATCCACCTTAATAATTCTTGATTTATTGCTGCTGCTTGTCTGACTTTGCAGCTGTTACTTTTGCAGTAATGGAGACTGTTGTGTTCATTCTCTCGTCTGCTAATCTTGCCATATAATTTCTGGATTATCCAAGGCTAGAGACAGCCTCTTCTGTAATTATTTGAAAGGCAAGGACAATTCCAGATTTAACAGCTGGTTAATCAGCTAGTACAAAATAGCGACTACAAAGCATTTTGCATTCTAGTAATATAATAGTGTGAAGTAATATTTCAGTGTAGCTCAACAATCCTGATTCCTTAATGTCCATTTATTCCTTAGGCCTATATTAAAAAAGCCAGTGAGAGTGTGATGTGGACACCTGTCCATTAAGAACAACAGGCTTCAGACAAGCAGTTGTGTACAGAACCTAAAGTGATGAGAGGAACATAAGGGGGAAATTTGTTTCAGGAACACAGGCCCTGTTTATACTCTGATTGAAACCATGCTATCACTGTAGTGTTTAAGCGTGGATGTTGCTAGCTGGGTCCCATTGTGGCCTCCTAAATGTGGTATTTTTATGTTTCTGATCACAATATTTTAGCACAATTATTGCTAGCAGCTTTCTAGCATATTTTCTGTCACCGGTGTAGAGGAGGATTTAACCTAGTGGGTGGTTTCTAGCATAGTGTGAGAATATTATTTTCATTTTGGAGGCAAGGGAGGGCACAGTCACGGGCTTTACAGGCCCCAAAGTTTGGCGACGGAAATAGTCACGAGTTTAAATTAAGTTGATTAAGTGATGACCAAGCCTGTTGTATAGGAGCAGAAAAATGCCATCTCTAAAGTAGGGAAATTGTCATTTCAAGTCCAACAAGAGTTGTCACAAACTAACAGAATCACACCACCAATGTGGTTTTCTTTTTGCTTTTAATTTAAAGTTAATTTTTGGATGCAGATTTTCAACCATCGCTCATTCGTGTATTGTTTCATTTGATTTGAACTGGGAACTGCAAGTTGTTAGATACAGGGATTGAAAACATTATCTAATTTCACTGCAATGTCTGTAATGATGTTACTTTGTGACTTCTCCAAGAAATATCTTTTAATGAATCTCCACTGAGATCCCCACATACCACTTAATGGGATGGAGAATGAAAGAATTTCACTATTAGAGCTGGACTAAATGAGGGTACTGTGTATTTCTACGCTATGGATAGTCCTTGTACTTACAGTGCAGATCTCTGAAAGGAAGCATCTTTTTAACTTGTAATGGCAGGTTTCTTAGCCTAGACTTATAATTTAGCCTGTACAGTTATGTGGACAACTGGTTGTGCCTGCAGATGTAGGGGGGTGTGTGAGCACAAATGTATTCTGCATATAAAAATGGTGGTAGAGATTTCACATTTGTGGGTGTAATAAATTGTGTATTCAAAAGTGGACACGAAAAATTGAGACTTTTAAACTGAGCTGAAATGTGCACCTCATGTCACTGTGGGGGAGAACTGCTAAGAGACATTAGTATAGCCTCAAAATGTACTGTAACCTATCACTACGTTTTGATATTTTGCTGGGGAATATCCTCAGGCTTTTTAATTTTAAAAAAACCCAGCATAATGTTGTCAAGGACTAATAATGGGGAGGAAGAACATTAAATAAAATCTGTTCTGAGATGTAACTAGCCCAGAGCACGTTAGCTATCAAGTCCTCTATTCAGAACTCTGCTGACGTCTTTAATTACACCCTCAGTAATGTTAATTTTAATGCATACTTGAGAATGTGATAAAAATAAACTAAAGAAGATTATTTGTAGCTGTATTTTCATGGCTGAAATTGAGCTGAGACTTAAAATGAAACTGTATGAAACAGTGGAAGATGTGCTGTAGGGATCAAGCCTGCAAGTTACCTCAATGGGACCTACTAGTAATTTTGTGTGTCCTGGAGCCAGGACAAAAACTGTGTACTCTCTAGTGCCATGGTGGGCAGCATGCGGGCCACACGCGGCTCATCAGTGTAATCCACCGGCGGGCCACAAGACAGTTTGTTTACATTGACTGTCCACAGGCACAGCCACAGAGAACTCCCAGTGGCCGCAGTTCACCATTCCTGGCCAATGGGAGCTGCGGGAAGCGTCGGCCAGCACGTCCCTGCAGCCTATGCCACTTCCCCCAGCTCCCATTGGCCGTTAATGGTGAACTGAGGCCATTGGGAGTTGCGGGCGGCCGTGCCTGAGGACATTCAATGTAAACAAACTGTCTCATGGCCCACCAGTGGATTACCTGGATGGGACGCAGCCCACTGGTAACCGGTTGCCCACCACTGCTCTAGTGACATGGGACTTGAATATATTTTTAAAAATTAATTGTATTCGAGCCATATGTTTACTAAAACCAAATTATACAGTCCTTGTTGCCAAGAATCTATCATCTTTGCTGTCATATCAGTTGAGCATGACTCATTCTAAGGTCCATGCTGCTTATTTTTGCAGATCCCTAACTACCTTCAATTTGCCATAAAAAAGTGGCTGTACAAGTACAATTTACAACATGTTGACTATTACTTAGTTACTTAGTCCATCCCGTGCTTTGCTGCACATTGGACTACCCACATTTGCCATCCTTGCTTCTCAACTGCTCTTCTCTCCAAATCTTCCTGTTTCATGTTGTGGTGCTTGATGTAGTTCAGAACTGTTCATTTCCATGTTATTCATAGTCTTCCTCTCTTTCTTTTTGTGTTTTCTGGCTTCCATTCAAGGGTGGTATTTGGCAAGGGTTCTTCTTCCATTCTCAGAGCATGTCCCAGCCACTGATGTCTTCTTTTGTAGATTATTTGTGGGAGGGTGCCTCATCCAGTAATTTTTTGATTTCTTCATTTGTCTTCCTATCTCTATATGTTATTCCCAATATTATTCTCAGACATTTGTGATGAAATGCATCCAGTTGACTATGCTGGACCTATGTTTTGTTGACTTCAAGTTGTTCCCATTTACATTATCCATTTTGTCTGGAGCATGAGTAGAAAGTAGGTCATCTAATGAAGGGTGAATCACAGGAATCAGAGGTGTGGTTAGGTGCTTCTGCAAACATAGACCAGAAGTAAAGTAAAGACAGGATTTTTTGTGAGAATTTCAATATTTCCTTTTTCTTGTTGGATAGGACATACTAGGATGAGCCCTAGTTTTTCCAGGGTAGCAGCCAGACTCAATATTTTATAAGAGAGCCAAAGCCACCTAAGATTTTTTTTTAAGCGAAAATAACTAAAAGCTAAGGTTCCTGAAGCATAAATGAGAGCAGAACAGAGTCCCCTAGTGGCAAGGAGGGTAAGCAAATGGCCATTTGGTTTAATTCCTCTCTAAAGACTGTTCCTTGTGGGCTTAACAAATTGTACTTGAATACTCTGGCTTCTATTCATTTCAATACAACAAAATGCCAACAGGAAAAAAATAGTTCCAATAAGATTAGAATATTGGAGGTGTCCAGTGAATTAAATAATCAGAATAATCTAGTCCATTATAGTATCAAGTTCTGCAGAAACCTTGGAGTTAAATCATTCCTATCCCAGTCCCCTTTTTTCAGCAGTTGTACCAGAAACGCACGATGACATGTGACCAGTAGGGTGACTGGAAAAAAAACTGGTCAAATCTATACTGCAGACAAATGTTTTCTTCAGTCAGTCATGGTAACAATAGCGTCTCACTACCAGAAAAGACATATTTCTTTGACACATGTAATTCTGTGTTTGTTATGAATGCAGCATATCTGACATGCAGATTTATAAGATAAATATATATCATTTGTGGATTTTTTTGTAGTACAATATCCATTTGTAAATTAGAAAAACCCAAACTTCCTAATATATGTATTAAATATGAGGGAGAGACTAAAAAATAGTCACATGGGAATGTTGCTTTGCGATGCCCTCAGATAGCCAGAAGGAAAGGGAAGCCAAGCAAAACTGCTTTAAAATGCATATATTTAAAATGTATGTGATCATCTTAGCACTTGACTGACTAAAACCGCACTATGAAAAACAAATCCATAAGCTAGGCTTAGGTCACCAAGTGTAAATGCTTCACATTATTACGCTCTCTCTCTCTCTCTCTCGGGATTGGGGGAGCTTCTGAGAGTGAGGTTGTTTATGTGCTGTGTGCAGTAGCTGAGTTTCTGCTAGTCTGTGTTTGTTTATATTTTATTACGTGCTGTTTCTTTGTTTTAAGGATGTTGGTTCCCCCCCTCCCCTTAGGAGGGGTGGGGGAGTTTTCTCCATGGACTCCACTTCAAATGGGTTTGGTGATTTGAACTGCAAGCGTGGGGTTTGGTGTGTGATTGCTGTCTCCTGCACCGGGGAAGATGTGTTGTTGTTGAGTGTAGGTAAGCTTATTGGCTGTGCTAATATAAAAACTGCTTCTCAAATGAATAAATCTGTGGTGGTTTTCCTGGCCCAAGAGCAGTTCGTGAATCATTTGCTATGGGAGGGACTGTGGGTCAAGGAGTCTTTTATTCAAGTTGTGTCCCTTGTTTACTCCTGCTTCTAAAGTGTGTGTTTTTTTGTTTTTTTTTTTTTTTTACAGTGCATGCCCCCTGCCTCCCCCTTCACAATGAGACACTAGTGTCTGATCTCTCTGATTACAGGAAGGTAGTTTCTGCTGTTAGGATGATTTCATTAGGCTGCTAGAACCCAGTGTAAGGTATGTTATGTTGTTTTGGCACCAGGCTTTATGTGGCTTTAAATAACCCTGAACAGCCTTTGAACCTGGTTTTAAAGGACCGCATCGATAGGTCAGATTATGTAGCGTTTGCTACTTCTGAAAATGTGTTGTGTAGTGAACCTGGTCATTTGAGGGGTTCCTGCCCACACATTGCTGGCTCGAGGGTCCCTGGTAAGTATGTGGGACCCAAGGATAGTAGGGGTGAGGGGCTGGGACATCAAGGGACCAGCAGGAGGCAGAGCATGTGTCAGATATCTCAAGATGTAACTTCCAGCTAACAGAGGGATCAATCATGCTCCTGAGCATGCATGGGGTGGGGGGAATTGTCCCTAGTGGGCAGTGTGGGAATGGGATGGAAGAATTGAACTGGAGGAATAGGTGCCTGATTGAAGGGAAACTACAGAGATAATTGCTTACTGTGGAGGGGGTGCTGAGGATGTACAATTCTAATTTTTGCAACTGCAGAGGCTTTTTAACAGCTATTTGACTATATAGTAATCCTCCAGTAAATGGATGGAATTGTAAATGCTGTCAGAATAATTGACTGTCTATCAAGAATAAAAAATGAATAGTATCATTTGCTATTCACACTTTTCTAATCAGAATTAAATGAATTCATCCAAGTCTACAGTTTCCATGGAGTCAAAAGGGGAATAATAAGAGCCAGAGATGGGAACTTATTAATGCAATGACACATCCATAAAATATCTATATTTAAACTACTGGCCTTTGTGTGTGATGGAACTTCAGGTTAGATATGGCAAGTTAGTTTGGAAACAAACACACTGCTCTTCTGACTGGGACCCTTCTGAGGGCTAGTAGGAGGAATAAATACCAGACTTTGGCCTGGTCTACACTGCGTGTTTAAACCGAATTTAGCAGCGTTAAACCGATTTAACCCTCCACCTGTCCACACAACGAAGCCCTTTATATCGATATAAAGGGCTCTTTAAACTGGTTTCTGTACTCCTCCCCGACGAGAGGAGTAGCGCCGAAATCGGTATTGCCATGTTGGATTAGGGTTAGTGTGGCCACAAATCAACGATATTGGACTCTGGGCGGTATCCCACAGTGCACCATTGTGACCGCTCTGGAAAGCAATCTGAACTCGGATGCATTGGCCAGGTATACAGGAAAAGCCCCGCGAACTTTTGAATTTCATTTCCTGTTCGCCCAGTGTGGAGCTCTGATCAGCACGGGTGGCCATGCAGTCCCAAATCCAAAAAGAGCTCCAGCATGGACCGTAGGGGAGATACTGGATCTGATCGCTGTATGGGGAGACAAATCTGTTCCATCAGAGCTCCATTACAGAAGATGAAATGCCAAAGCATTTGAAAAAAATCTCCAGGCTATGATATAAGAGTCCACAGCACGGTGCTGTGTGACAAGCGTAATGGAAAGCCAAAGAATCAAATGGACGCTCATGGAGAGAGGGAGGGGGTACTGAGGACTCCAGCTATCCCACAGTCCCCGCAGTCTATGAAAAGCATTTGCATTCTTGGCTGAGGTCCCAATGCCTGTAGGGTCAAACACATTGTCCGGGGTGGTTCAGGGTATATCTTGTCAATTTACCCCCCTCCCCCCCATGAAAGAAAAGGGAAAAAAATCGTTTCTTGACTTTTTTCAATGTCACCGTATGTCTACTGCATGCTGCTGGTAGACGCGGTGCCGTGGCACTGAACAGCAGCATCCTCTCCCCTCCCTTCCCCGGTGGCAGACGGTACAGTGCAGAATGACTGGTAACCGTCCTCGTCGTCATCCTGTGAGTGCTCCTAGCTGGCCTCCGATGAGGTTGGCTGGGGGCGCCTGGGTAAAAACAGGAATGACTCCAAGTCATTCCTGGCAGATGGTACAGAATGGCTGGTAACCATCTTCATCATAGCAACTGAGGGCTGAGATCCATCAGCCCCCCCCTTTCATGTCTAAAGAAAAGATTCTGTACTGCCTGGACTATCATAGCAGCTGGAGGCTGCCTCCCCCTCATCTTATCTCACTAAAAATCAGCGTTTCTTATTCCTGCATTCGGTATTACTTCATCACACAAATGGGGGGACACTGCAATGGTAGCCCAGGAGGGTTGTGGAAGGAGGGAAGCAATGGGTGGGGTTGTTGCAGTGGCACCCCCTAGAATGGCATGCAGTTCTTCATTTCTGTGGGATCTGACACTGAGCAGCTGTGCTCTCTGGTTCTCTGGTACACTGGTTCTCTAGTACACTTGCCCCATATTCTAGGCAGGACTGACTCTATTTTTAGATAAAACATAAAGGAGGGAATGACCCGGGGAGTCATTCCCATTTTTGTCTTTGCGCCCCCGGCTGACCTTAGCGAAGACCAGCCAGGAGCACCCATGACAGCAGCAGATGGTACAGAAAGACTGATAACCGTCATCTCATCGCCAATTTACAGTGGCATGGCAGACAGTACAGAATGACTGATAACTGTCTCTGCTACCTTGCAAAGGCAAATGAGTGCTGCTGTGTAGCGCTGCAGTACCGCCTCTGTCAGTGGCATCCAGTACACACACGGTGACAGTGACAAAAGGCAAAATGGGCTCCATGGTTGCCATGCTATGGCGTCTGCCAGAGCAATCCAGGGAAAAAGGATGCAAAATGATTGTCTGCCGTTGCTTTCACGGAGGAAGGAATGAGTGACGACATTTACCCAGAATCACCCGCGACACTGTTTTTGCACCATCATGCATTGGGATCTCAACCCAGAATTCCAATGGGCCGGGGAGACTGCGGGAACTATGGGATAGCTACAGGATAACTACCCACAGTGCAACGTTCCAGAAATCGATGCTAGCCTTGGTACATGGACACACACCGCCAAATTTTTGTGCTTTGTGTGGCCGCGTGCAGTTGACTTTATACAATCTGTTTTACAAAACCGGTTTATGTAAAATCAGAATAATCCTATAGTGTAGACGTACCCTTAGTCTGTCATACTTTGTAAAATAAAGCAGTGCTGTTTTACATGTGGTTGTAAATGCTAGCTTTGTGGAGATTTGCAAAGAGCAATTACTATTGCAAGAATATAAAGAGTTGCTGAATTACTTACTCAGTTCTAAATCAGATCTAAAATGAATATTGGGTGAAGAATGACCTTTAAGCCTACTGTGGGCTCTACTGAGATTCATCTTAGAATTTTCAGTTGATCCACGCATTCACTGGATGAGCCAACATATTGCAGTGAAGGATGATGTATCATTCATCAGTGTCACTAGTGATGGTGTCCTGACATGTCTTACACTCATAAGTAATGTTTTCTAGACAGGAACTCTAATGTTACCTGGGTGTTTGGAGCCTATGCAGCAGGTCTCTTGTTTGTTTGTAATATTCACGTGGATTCAAGTGCTGGCGAAGCCTTTCAATTACATGTATTAGTATGCACTTAACAATTTATGAACACGATTATCCAATGCCTGGGTGCAATGGTCTGTCTCACTCCTAGACATTCCTGATTTGCTGGATGGTCTCTGATCCACAGCCTATGAGGCAATAGCTGGCATGAACAAAAGGGATGGGGGATCATTGTTGTGAAAGAGATTGTCCTTGCCATATTTCCATGGGGAAAAAGGATGCTGGGGCCTCTTAAGTGGTCCTTAGTCCCTTCTGGAAACTAGTATTGCAGACCCCCATCAGTCTTCCTGTCCCTCCCCCAGCCATCTGTGCCAAAGGAGAATGCACTCCATCTAGGGCAGAAACTGCACCACCAGCACCCATAGCTGCTTCACGGTGGGGTGGAGCAGCATAGCTGGGAGCCTTTACAGCTACTGCAACATCCAAAGTGATGTTTGTCTTCTCATGGGGCGGGGGGTAAGCAGCAGATGGCCTCTGGCAGCACAGGAGGCAGTAGTTCCCTCCTTTAGGCAGAGAAATGACCAGCTGTGTAGTAGTGGGGGCAGAAACGGGAACACAATCCTGGGAGGCCTCTGACATTGAAAGGTGACATGGAGGGGGGCGGGATTTGTGGTGAAGAAGGTGGTGATTTTCGGTCAGAGTTGTCGAGGAGTCATAATGTCCATGGGATTGCTGCGGGGAGTGAGGAAAGAGGGTATTTGGGGGGGGAAGAGGATGAATCAGGGAGGAGCGTTGGCTACTGAGGGAGAGTGATGGAAAGGGGGCACGTCCGCTTGGAAGGAGATTATAGTGAGTTGTTGGGAAGTTTTATACACACTGAGAAATATTTCATAAAATGTGAGAATAACTGAATTATCCCATGATCTTATTTTTGTAATAATCCTGGTCTAATCAGCCATCTATTTCCCTCACTTATTGTAGCACTTACATGTTGGGGTGTGTCTACCATATACATGTACCAAGCACTTCTGCTTACTGAGGTATTTGTCTGAGGCAGTGTGTGTGGATGGAGAGGGGCTTTGTGCCCAGATGCCCAGGTGGGAATATTATGTTTTGTTTTTCTTTAATTTACAGTGGTTGCTGATACTTATTTATCTGAGGGTTTTTGTTGGGAGCAAGTTGGGATCTATTTAGGTATCTGAGTTGCAAAGATGTCTGGAGGTTTGTGTGATGGGCACAGCAGATGCAGTATAAATAAATAGGCAAAGCACAAAATGTTAGTCATGTTTTCACACAGGAGCACAAAAGAGGGGCATTGGCTAGAATGTGTTTATGCCTGTTGTGAATGTAAAAACTGCATTTCCCCTGGGGTTTGTGGGCACTGATATGTGCATTTGTTGCCAGTACACCCTCGGTATCCTGCTTTCAAATTTTAAATCTCAGAGGAATTCAGAAGTTTAACAATAATTTTTTGCACTGGTTATAATGAGCCATTGGAATTTTTGACATGAAAAACTGCTTCCTTCCTGATATTTTCTCCATCCATTTAAATTTGTATATTATGGCCCTGTGACTGCAGGATCGCTTGCAAATGCTGGATTTGGGCATTGGATTATCTACTTACCTTTTAAAAAAAAAAAAAAAAGGTCTGAAGCATTTGTGTAGAAAATAAAAAAAACCTTTTAAAAGAAATGTATGAAGTCCAAATCAGGATTGTACAAACCTTGATAGTTATCCAGCTGACTGCTCTAAACAGCCTTCTAGCAGCTTCATCACAACCAGATGTCCTTCCCTGCTTGCTGATGGACAAAGTTCTGGACCAATAAAAAACACGTTATGAAAACAAGCTGAATAACACACCTGTTGATGACTGTTGAGAGCTCTGTGACAGGCAAACTGCCTGGTTACACACCCAGAGATCAACAGTGGTCCTCTGATGCTCGAAGTGTGAAAGGCCATCCAAAAGTTACCAAATGGACATGCTACTGGATCTGATGATATTTCACCCAAGCTACTCAAAGGTGCCATGGAACCTTATAAGCCTTGGCCTGCATCAACTGTTCTTAAAAGCAAGGGCATCAGGCAAAGAACCAGCAGAATGGAAAGATGGCATCACAGTGTCCCTGTACAGGAGACAGGGATCTCTCACCAAGTGTGGCCCAATCTCAGTATTATTGGTCCCTGGAAAGGTCTTTTTGCTTGGCAGGATGCAGCCACTCCTTAACAGATATCGCCATCCACAGCAATCAGTTTTTGCTGCTGGGTGGCTGACAAGAGATGCTGTTCTTCCCATCTGGCTTCTGGCTGAGCTTTGCATGGTATATATTGACATCAAAACAGCTTTTGGATTTGGTTGACAAGTCAGCGTTTTGGCTTACACTGAAAGAAGTTGGTTTCCCAGATTTTCTTCTAAATCTGGTACATGAGCTTCACAACGGTACTGCTGTGAGGGTACATGCTGGTCCATGGCTTTTGCCCCTTTTCTACACAAACTCAGGTGTGTAACATTCTCTCCCTCGTGCAGTTCGATCAAGCTGGATATTAGGACTTGCTCTGCTTGTTGGAATCAAGGTTGGTCAATGAGTGTTCACTGACCAAGACTTGCTGACAACTCTGCCTTGCTTGTGGAGAACTAAGAGAATTTCAGCCTTTTCCTTAATGGTCTCTAAGAGGCCACCCACACTATGAGGTTGTACATTTCATGGCAGGAAACTGAGGTCCAGAAACTTGGAAGTAGGCCTCCACAACCTCTGCTGCGAGTGGGATTGAGGACTGTGAAGAGCATTAGATGAGTTCACGTACCTAGACTGCAAAGATGGTTCAAATGGTCACAGCAAAGCAGATATCCTTGGAAGAATAGATTTCACCACCTTCTGCATAAAGTCATGTCTTGCTTATGGATGCAGAAACATCTCTGCCTGGTGACAGAGTTCAGGATCTATCAAACGTATGAACTGTCTGTATTGCTGTATAGGTCAGATATCTGGACCTTCTTACAGGCAGACTTGGAACAGCTAAAGGCATTCCGTAGGTGCTGTCAGTGCCAAATCCTGAGTGTAGTGGTTCAGTTTCATGTGAAACGCCATAATCTCACAGAGGTCTGGCCTCCCTTCAGGCACTCATTACATTCAAAAGCAGCATTGCATGCTCTTCTGCCATGTCACTGTGGTGGACAAAAACACCCCAGCACTCTGTGCTCTCAAACTCTCCATCAACATGTGAAAAGTGCATGCTCTGACCCTTCCTGGCATTGCCCATGGGGCCATCCCAGAGACTTGTGGATTCCTGGGATAGAGCCAGATCTGGGAACTTCACTTCATGATGCCTGGTGCAATGCCATCAATTATGGTCACTCTGGCTGGTGCAGTGGTCCTCAGTATGCTATGCACATTTGATTGGTTGACTGTAGTCTACCCTGTGGTGAGCCTTGTGATCCTCAAAGAAAATGATTAGTTCATCCTCTTAAAGTATTGGTCAGGCTTCTGACCATTTATTCTAAGTCTTCCTGAGCTCACCTTATCTTTCCTATTATCTTGTTTCTCCTTCCTCAACCTTCTGTTCACAGTAATTATAAGGAGAGGTTCCCAGAATCTGGCAGGTTTAAGTACTAACAGAAGGGGGGTGACTTCTTCCCTTTGGCATAGCCCCAAATACAAGCCCCTTTCTTTGATTTCCTTTTGATGTGCAGCATATTGTGGAAATGATGTGTGACAGCCGCCCTTTCATATAGGTTCCCTTCTTCACTGATGCATGGAATGATATTGGCAGTGATTGTTGAACGAGCAGAATGACATGCTTTTCTTGCTCCTGGTGAGATTTGACAGGTTTGAACAAACTGACAGGAAAAATAGAGGAGAAAGAAATTATTTCATTTGGTGCCCGTTCTTCACTCTGGCTAGGGACAAAAATATCTTTAGTAGGGGATGTTCTACCTGTTTCCTGTATATTATTCATAATAAGTATGGCTAGTAGTTTATTAAGGTAAATGATATAACAGTTTGGCTGTAGAAAATGGCTTATAATAAAAATGACATGAGTCACACAGATTGCATTGTTTCATTTAAATTGCCTGTTGTGCAATAAAATGATCTAATATTTTGTAGTTTTAAAATAATTTGGGTGCCTGCCAGTTCAACCCTGCAGCAACACTTGTGACCTCTCCCATAACACTCTGAAAAACCACTAGCCCTAATTATGAGATTGGCCTGCTCTCTTTGCCTCTCATTTAGTCTGTGTTTTAACTTGGGGAGCCCTCAGACTTCAGCTGTTTACTATTACATTCACCTCCCCACAACTCAGGATCCCACTATGTCAAAAGTTATAACAATCAAGGAATCCATGGGAACTGCTGTGACAAAAATGTAGCCTTAGGAATTACGCATTTCCATAGTACCCTCTAACCAAGGATGAAAATTCTTTACAAGCATTTTTTAAATTAAGCACCCAATACATATGCGAGGATGGTTGGTATTGTTGCCAGATAAAGAAATTGAGGCAGAAAGGGGCTAAATAGTCACACATCAAGTTGATGGCAGATCAGAGAATAGAACCCCCAGGTGTCCTGATTCCCTGGCCTGTGAGAATATGGCGAAAGATGGGTGGTCTGCTTTAAAAAAATAAATAAATAAAAAAAGTATTTATGGCTATACTTGAATGACATGTTTTTCTCATTGGCTATTTTATGTTTTGTTTTGGTGGTGGTGGTTCTTTAGCATGTTACCTAATCAACTCCACTAATATATCCAAAAATACCAGTGCCAAAGTAAGCCTCGTCTCCCACCATTCCTCTTACAGGCTTCTGCTCTTTCTCTGCCTAAATTCGAGCTCCTCATGCCCAGTGGTAAGTCTCTTCACAGCTCTCTGTTCTTATTCCACATTCATCCCTTTCTGCTCCTTATGCTTTGCCCAAGCTTCGTTCTCTTTGCTGCTCCCTTCTGTTTCCTTCACCTGCTCTTGAGCTGGTGCCTTCTTTCATTCTACCATCTGCACATAGATTAGCTTGTTGATTAATATGTGGCTTGTTGAAAGCCTTCTCTCTGCTCTTTCATAATACTGTCCAAGACCCATCTGTTCGCTGAAGCATTTTGGCTATAGTGATTACTCCTGACTCTCTCTCTCTCTTTTTTCTGAATTGTCTTGTATTGTATGAGACCCAAATTTGCCTTTAGACTGTAAGCTCTTCATGGCAAAGTATATGCTTTATGTTTGCCATATTTTACTCATTGTTTGGCAATGTACAGCTCTGTGCTATATAATTATATTATGAATAATATTTTTTGTTTTTAATAACATGCTTTGATATTTTGGCACTTTTTTAAAACTAGGGATGGCTCCAGGCAGCAAACTTCAGATGCAGATATCTGCAAACTGGGAGGGATTGCAACTGCTCTGGAGGACAGGGTCAAAATTCAAAATGATCTGGACAAATTGGAGAAATGGTCTGAGGTAAACAGGATGAAGTTCAATAAAGATAAATGCAAAGTGCTCCACTTAGGAAGGAACAATCAGTTTCACACATACAGAATGGGAAGAGACTGTCTAGGAAGGAGTATGGCAGAAAGAGATCTAGGGGTCATAGTGGACCACAAGCTTAATATGAGTGAACAGTGTGATACTGTTGCAAAAAAAGCAAACATGATTCTGGGATGCATTAACAGGTGTGTTGTAAACAAGACACGAGAAGTCATTCTTCCGCTTTACTCTGCGCTGGTTAGGCCTCAACTGGAGTATTGTGTCCAGTTCTGGGCACCGCATTTCAAGAAAGATGTGGAGAAATTGGAGAGGGTCCAGAGAAGAGCAACAAGAATGATTAAAGGTCTTGAGAACATGACCTATGAAGGAAGGCTGAAGGAATTGGGTTTATTCAGTTTGGAAAAGAGAAGACTGAGAGGGGACCTGATATCAGTTTTCAGGTATCTAAAAGGGTGTCATCAGGAGGAGGGAGAAAACTTGTTCACCTTAGCCTCCAATGATAGAACAAGAAGCAATGGGCTTAAACTGCAGCAAGGGAGATTTAGGTTGGACATTAGGAAAAAGTTCCTAACTGTCAGGGTAGTTAAACACTGGAATAGATTGCCTAGGGAAGTTGTGGAATCTCCATCGCTGGAGATATTTAAGAGTAGGTTAGATAAATGTCTATTAGGGATGGTTTAGACAGTATTTGGTCCTGCCATGAGGGCAGGGGACTGGACTCGATGACCTCTCGAGGTCCCTTCCAGTCCTAGAGTCTATGAGTCTATGAGTCTATGAGATCCAAACTTTTGCCAAGATTCATGTATGTTCTGATCTGGGGTTTTTGTGTGGTCCTACTTGTATTTGTATACCTTTATTCCCTCATATGGTCAGTGCTCTTATTTAAGAGCAGATATTAGAGCCAGCCACCAGAGGGAGAGAGGATACTGTCACCACAATTGAGTTGCATGCCCAGAGTGGAGGAATTTGCAAGTGCTCAGATCTTTGTACACATTGGGCACGTTGTCTGTTTGAAAGTGCACACAAACTTTTAGAAACATGAGTCATTTCTCTTGGGAAGCAAATTGTAGATTATGTGTGCTGTGAGATAGTCAACCTGGGAAACGCTTCATACAAGACCCCTGAATTCCCATATACTCTTTTAGCAAAACATGAGCATCACCTTGAAACTGAAATTTAGCAGTAGACTGGTCAGTGTCAGTGACAGGAGGAGGAGATCATAGTAAATAGGATGTATACTTAAACAGAATTATCCATAGCAGTTGGTGTTGGATGTAGCCTTTGTAGGATTGTGTTCCTTCAGAAACAAACAAATCCAACAACAGGAAAAACAGGACAAAGCCAATTAAAAGTGAATAGAAAAATTATATAGCATTGTTACACTGGATTCTCGGGTAACCCAATAGGCTGTTCATTGCTTGCTGAGAGCACATTCAGTTCCTTCCTGTGAAGGCCTGAATGCACACTGTCACCGATTAGTATTGTGGTCTAGAGCTCAACCAGCTGCTAAGCTTCTCCTGAGCCACTGTTCTGTAACCTTTCCAAATGCTGACCTTTTCTTTATCACCACGCTCTTTTTAAGTTTTGTGGCTTTTTAATGCCATGTTTATTTCCACTGACTTTTAGGCTGTCAACACATACTGATTTCTTGTGTGGTTAAGTGAGAGATGGAACCAATCTTTAAATGAAGAAAAAATATTTTAATTCTCTCTTTCTGGATAGCTACAATATCACATTAAGTCAATATGCCACGGCACAGTGCACGAGCATTACTGCCAGTTGAGAATCCAAACATCACAAAATCACATGCAAGAAGTCTATAGACAATAACAATGTCCTCCCTTGCCCACCAAGACAATAACAACAAAGTCCCTCTTTCAAAATAGAGTCTGCTGGAAATCCAGAGTGCCTTTATGGTAAAATGCCTTGCATAACTGTGAGAGCCCTGATGCATAACCCACAGTGGGATATGTAATTCCCCTACAGAAAATAATTTTTTTACACCTTTTATAAAAAACTGATGGCTTCCGTCAGGATTCCGAAGAATGGAGAGACAGGCACTGGCAGAACAGTGCTACTGAGCCAGCAAAGTTCAACCTGAGTATAATTCCCATTCTGTAATGCCCAGAACAAGGATGGATGTTCCTGTTCCAAAATGCCCAGGTAAAGGATGACGCCAGAAGAGCTGCCTTTTCCAGGTGGCTCTCTCTCATGCTCATTGCCTCCAACAGATCTAGACAGATTGAGACTCTGTTTAGATGAGTTCTGCTAGTTGGCTGTTAGATGAGTTGGATTTGTACTTCCCCGTTGTTGCCGAAGGCTTTGAAAGCAATTAGAAATCCTACCACTACTACTGGAAACTTGAAAGTGGTATTGCCAACCCCAGCATTCAAAATCACGAGTAAGACCTCCCCAATATGAGCTTAATTTAAAAATAATAATCTTAAAAATAGATTTGGGGTTCTTTTTATTGCTCACATGGTTTCTCAGTCTTTAGGGTGCACTCACTTCATGATTTCAAGCTTTTCTCCACAGTCATGAGGGCTAGAAACTTTTTTATAATGAAAGCGGACATTCCAGCAATTGGGCCTTTCAAAAAAAAAAACCAAGTATCATGAGACTGGTGCTAAAATCACAAGAGTTGGCAACATTTTGAAAGTGCAGCCACACTTATTTTGTCTCACATGAGAGCCTCATGCTCTACAGATACATGGACTTTGTTTAATATCGTTATTGACTTTTGTTTAAAGAACAAGCTGGGTTTAGACCTGAAAGAGGAACTGTGGAGCAAATATTCAATCTGCATTGAAATACTAGTGGTGTTTGCTGTGCGTTCGCTATATCTCAAAGAGGTAACTACCTGAATTTACAGCATAACCGGAGTGATACCATATATCATCATGGCGATCAGACAAAGAAAATTTGAATGTACAGGATAGTTGGTTTGGGTGAAGGGAGGAAGATTGCTGAAGCAACTTTTACAGAGATTGGTGCCAGGTGCAGTGGAGGAGGTGCCTAGGGTGAGTGTGGTTCAGTGATGTTACTAACTGGAGTGACTATGGTACGACACACTTCAGGGCTGTTTGAAGACCATAAATCATGGAGGAAGATCACTGGTCAATGACTCCCATATGTGGTGTTACTGTTTATTGTGATATGCCTCTGTGGTCCTTTGCATGGTGAGGGAATGTACATGTGTAATGTAAAAGTTAACCAAACACAACAGATAACAGCAATACAGCCTCAGGAGGAATTCTTATCAAAGCCAATCCCTCAGTGAAACCCAGTTCCATACTTCTAATGCAAACAAAGCTTCCATTCAAGTTACTGGAAGACTTGCCTATCTTAGGAGTTGAGGATGAGGCACTAAATCTGAATTCATATATTTCCAACAATGATTTGGGGTTTCTCAGTATTTGCTTGCCCAGCTTTTTCTGTCAAGACACTGGATTTTCACAAAATATTTAGCACCCAGTCTTTGGATTTAAAAGAGTCTTATTTTCAAAGTGTCATAAATTGGAGGCAGCCCAAATCATTAGTCACCTCTGAAAATTTGGACCCATTTCTCAGGTGGCTTGACATCATGACTTTCCTCTCCACAAGATTAGTCCCTTAAAATAATATTTTTGGTCTCTCTTTCTGTGTAGGTAACTCAATATTCAGGTAATAATTTGTCCACACAAAATTATTCAGAATACTAAAACCTTAATGTATTACCTTTTGTGATTATGCAAAAAGTCTGTGGGTGCAGTTAAAAAAAGTCCACTAGTCTTAATGTTCTCAAGTGTTTTGTATGTATTTGTTTTATGTCAAGAAGATAATTTCTTTCTTAGAGTTTAGAGAATTATTTGGGCTTGCCCTTTTTACTATTCTTCCAGCACAGTAGTGAATTTTGAGTATCTTCATATATTCCTGCTATGCAGAGCCTTCGCATTCACTGTTGTGCTGGCTCCTGAAAATATTTGCAATCTATTAGTGCTAGAGAATTAATAAAGCTGTTTAAGTATAAAAGCCCATCAACCTCTTGGATGCTTTCAGCAATCTTTGTCTTTTATTTCACTGAATCAGCAATACACTTGTATCTAATTTGGAAATATTATTTGCCCACAAGTAGGGAATTTATTTATGCAGGACTATGGAGATAATTCTTGAAAGCCAAATTAGGAATGTTGGATCCCTGCTCCACATACAATTGATTATTGGCAGTAACAAGTGAATAGGAACTTGGAGCCCAATCTAGATGTGTTTATTCAGACTCTCACTGATCTCTGAGGGAAGTTTGCTTGCATAATGTAAGGGGACTGTTGGCCCCTTTCTAAAACTCAGTGTGGATTTTTGGCAGGCTCAGAAAGGGGAGGGAAGGGGTGGATTGAGCGCAGGGCCTGTGGCAGAGCCAGGGGTTGAGCAGTGAGCACCCCCCAGCACACTGGAAAGTTGGCGCCTGTAGCTTCAGCCCCGGAGTCGGTGCCTATACAGGAAGTGGCATATTAACATCTGAAGAGCCTCATGTGGCTCCAGAGCCACAGGTTGGCCACCTCGATCTAAAATATTCTCAAGCCAAAGATTCTGGCTGTTTGTACTGAAGACAGCCAATAAAAGCAATACTCATCATTCTTCAAGATTTGGTTTTAAAAATTAAATGCAGAAAATGTCAAGTTCACATCCTGTTTTTGCCTTCTGCAGTACAGTACAGCTAGTATAATTTACTGCTCATTCTCCCTGTGGTTCATTTCTGTCCAAGAACTGTCCCTGCTTAACCACTTCAAGACTAAGCCTAGCATTTTCTACATAGTCTCTCACTTGTCCCTGAACCTTCCCTAGGGTTCTTGAACCAAAGTCACCGGAGATGTAAAAGATGTCATGAGTTTCACATCAGTAGGCTAAATGAGTCTAATTCAGTAACATATTGAGGATGGAAGAATGGAGGGTGTAAGACGATACATGTCCCTTGTATGTAAATCATACCAACGTACACTCCCTTATACTCACTTAATGATGTATAACTAACAATATCACCTCTGTGATTGGCCCCCAAATCCCCTTTATTTTGATAACACTGCTCTACAGCCAAAATGCTTCTGAAATAAATGTAGTCCAACTTTACTAATTCTGGGTCACTGAGAACAAAAATGATGCTTAAAATTGTTGATTGGCTCTAGTTTTCAAGATATGCTATTGGGTCAGTATATACGATCCTTGACTTGGGAATGGCGGAGGATAAGTGAGTTATAAAGGGAAGGGATCTCAGTTTAAACCAGAAATGACTAAAATACATCTTTGACTGGATCTATGAATAAATCTATGACTGGGTTTGGACAGTACTTGCTTTTTAGGCAAAACAATGAATGATGCAATCTGAAGCTGGTATTGCATCATACATGATATGAATTGCACCGTGTTATTCCTAGAAGTCATGGATGATGCAATCATAACGAAGCTTACATCACTCTGCTGAACAAATTGCCCTATATCAGCTCTAGAAATCATACAGTGTCGTACTCTCTTATTTGTCAGTGTTTGATTTTGCAAAGGGACACATTTCTGTTTAGCCAAAGTGAGCAGAGATGCCTCGTACTTGTGTGAACAGTGCAGATAACTTCTGCTATGTTTGTGGTGAAGTGACTTTTGCATCACAAAAGCGCAGTATAACCACTATGGTTAAGAAAGCCTATCACCTTTATTTTGGCTGCAAAATTGGAGATCAGGACAGGAGGTGGGCCCCACACGTGCTGCAACACTTGTGCAACAAATCTTCGCCAGTGGTTGAACAGGAAAAGGAAATCTATGCCTTTTGCAGTGCCAATGATTTGGAGAGAGCCAACAGATCATACCAGCAATTGTTACTTCTGCATGGTGCCTCCAGTTGGGAAAGGTGTGTCAAAGAAGAAAAAGTGGACTGTGCATTATCCAAACATTCCATCAGCTATACACCCAGTACCCCACAGAGAAGGACTGCCGGTTCCTAATGCACCAGAATCATTCTCACTTGAGTCAGACAAGGAAGAGGAAGAGGATGAAACTTCTGAACCATCAATGTCACAGGACCCACATTTTCTCCCATCCTCCTCCTCTGAACCATACCTCATAACACAAGGTGAACTGAATGACCTTGTCAGGGATTTGGAACTACCCAAGAGGAAAGCAGAGCTGTTGGGCTCCAGACTACAGCAGTGGAATCTCCTGGCAGGCTATCAGGGCAAATGGAGCCCATCAATGCTTGCAGACTATTGCTGTACAGTGACCAAAGATGCTCCATTTAATGAATACAAGAGACAAGCCAAGAAGCGCCGAGTAGACACTGAATAGGACTAAACTATGTACATAATAGTTTTTTGCCTTTTGTTTCATAATAAATTTTATCTATATAACCCTTTTGCTGATTTTTAAAGTGTTACATAAACAGGACAGCTGAAATATTATCATGTAAAGCAACCATAAACACATGAAAAGACCTAGGTTTACAATTTATGCTTAAAACTCTATCTACACAATATACATAGACATAAAATGTAAAAACTTGAATATCTAAGAAACAGTAGCCAATCAGTTGTTTTAATTGTCATATTTGAATTCAGCACATCAAAATACATAATAAATATCACATTTTATCTCTGAAGCAGAAGACTTCTCAAAAATTGTAGACCAGTGTAATCAGTATGGCAGGCCTTCTACTGAATTACCTCCATTATATTCCTGTCTATCCTAGGAATATAAGGGTGTTTGGAGATTTGTTTAAGGCTAGGAATGACTACATGCTGTATGAATCTGAATGGTGCTGTGTTGCTGATGTGAAAGCGTGTTTACAGATAAAGCTACTCTACAAGGATTCACAGAGACTCTGTTCTATAGAAGTCCCATCCGTGGTATTTGTCATGCTTGAAAGGCTACTGAATCTCACCCCTACCTCCCAGGAGTGACTTTTGGCTTTTTGTTTAATCACAGCAAGATAGGAGTCTTTCAAACCAATAGACTGTATTCAACAAAGTGATAGTCCCAGAAGAAATTTACAAGAACAAGTGTAATCACTAACTGAAGATATCCAGCATCATGATCTCAACCTGATAAAAAGAAACTGGACAGCTGGGAATATTATTTGTCAACAGGATGGGACGGTTCTTCATGCAAGACTTCAGATACAATCCTAAAAGAGAAAAGATGAGGATCCTCTTGGACCTGATACTCCATAGGCAATCAGTCAGTGCCGGAACCAAGTGAACAAGAATGTTGCATACAAACAAGCTGTCTCAAAATCAGACGCTTATTTAATCCTGTCAAGGCTGAATCCCCACTTTGTCACTTTGAGTCCTGAGGGTAGGTGCCTGCAAGAATTCCAAAAATTAATACTTGCCACTCCAGGCTTGTATTACACTCCCAAGGTTACAGCTTCTCTCTGACCTTGGCTTGGGAAATGCTGCCACCACCCAAATGCAGAAAAACCCTTTGAACCCAGGAAGGAGCATTTGTGAAATCCTCTCTGTGGGGTACCCTCAAGCCCTTTCACCTCCCGCCCCCGATCCAGGGAAGAGCTGAGAGAGAAAACAAAGGAAATTAGCTGTGGCTACCATCTACTCAAACAACATGCACAAACCTCTTAGGACACCAAAAATTCAATCTTGTTCTTAAAAATGGTAAATTTTATTAAAAACACAAAGGAAAAAAAGACATCTGGTAATTAGGCTTTTTGTTAGATCTTAAAAGAAACAATTACAAAAATTAAGCACCCAAAATACCTTTCGTGGGGGTTCAGCTTAAAGCATCTGGGGTTAGCACAGAGGGGATCCACAAGCCAAAATAAAAAATAACATAAACCTAATCATGTCTATTTAAACATGCCCTATCCAATAATTTCTACTAGGTATGGAAGATGAATTTTCATACCTGCTTCAAGCCTTACACAGCATTCCTGCTGCCCTCTGTTCCCCTCTTTCTGGTAGAGGCACAACACACAACCAAAGGGAATTTTTTTTTCCCATTTAAAAAAGTTCTAGCCCTCTCATTGGGTCTTTTGGTCAGGTACCCACTCCTTTTTCATTATCTGAGGAACTTTGTTAACCCTTTTCAGGTAAAGCAAGCAGAGAACAGCCACCAAGAGGGACTTTATAGCTAACTGGCTGACTGGGTGTCCATAAAAGGAAGCTACCCCCCTCTTCATTTATCACAAATTCCCCTTTAAAATAGTTCATAATATTAAGAATAATAATGTTTACTTGTTTAGTGATTTCATTTCCATCACAATGTACATTAAAGTTCCATTTATAAATAGTTTACAAAAGGTTAATTGATTGAATAAATGGTTAATAAGTTGTTTGGCATAGATTCTTAGACTCCAATATGTTGCTTATAACTATCGGACCTAAGCTACTCATGCCTATAACATCCTTATTTTCTCTCAATTATTTATTAAAACTATTTATACATGTATTTATTTACTTAGAGAAGCGATTACAAATTTTTTTGTAATCTTGTTTTTGTGACTGTTACTTTGAACTCCCTAATTTTAGGGACCTGTATATCACTGTTACTGGACTTTTTAAACTATATTCCTTTTCTTAAGCCTATGACTACATACAATAAACACTCCTTCCTTCCTTCCTTCCCTCTACACATACCCTCCATCCTGTTCACCTCAATGGGACTTCTGTGCTCATGTCAATGATAGTGCGTAGTTCTTAATTCTTATCTGTGGAAATGACATTTCACACACAAAGGCACTAACACTTACGTTTTCAGCTAAGTGCCTGAGGAATAGCTGTGTGTGACTACCATTAATGTTGCTAAATCTCTGTTATGCACTTTTAAAGGGAAGGTAAGTTCTTTCCTTATTCTACCTTTTTTTCAAAGAGAGTCTTTCTAGAATAGTTCCATTAATTTAGTATAACCATTTATTCAATTAGTAGCTTGTATTGGAGTAACACATTCTTTCATATGAAGTTGTTTCCACTAATGAAATATGAAATATGCCCAAAGAAAGTAAGACGACTGCTAACGCTATTCAAGACGCTTAAATTGGAAATGACTTTGAGACTAGAGCAAAGCTATATCATTAATGTGAGATGAGATTTAAATCTATTTTGAAGAAAAGGAAAATGTAATGTTCAGAAACCATTTCCAGTTACCAAACAGATTCTAGTGTAGTATGAATATCAGAACCGTATTACATTTATATGAATTGTGTTCTTTCTATCTGCCTTAGCTATCTAACAATAGATGTTATAAAAAAACTTAGATACAGTGGTTGTTTTTTACCTACTAACTATAAAGCGTCTCTTGTAACACAGCAGTATCAGGAACAGTGTGTGTGTATTTGATTCTCCAGTTTTTGTAATTTTGTTCCTGGACTTAATATTCTTGCCAATGAGTAAGACTCTCCTTGCACTTGTGTTGCATAGCATGCAATGACATTTTATTTGAAAATTTCTAAGCTGATCAAATGTTGCTGGAGGTATTAAGAGTCCAAGTAAGGTGTTTATTTGACAGAAAGCAAGCATGTCAGTATGTATCACCTTTATCAACCTTCTCTTAGATTCCCCCAATTTTAAATACTCTTCTTTAGCTACGATTTCCAATACATCCTGATTTGTAGTGACCTATTATCTTTAATGAGATATTATCTGCAATGGCTTGTTTATCTTTTATGGTCCTTTCATGGTTGCCAGCTGACGATGGCAGCAGTCTTCACAAGTTTTCACTCTATGCCTGGGGTTGGCAACCTTTGGCACGTGGCTCACCAGAGTAAGCACCCTGGCGGGTCGGGCCGGTTTGTTTACCTGCTGCATCTGCTGGTTTGGCTGATCACGGCTCCCACTGGCCGCGGTTTGCCATCCCAGGCCAATGGGGGTGTCGGGAAACGGCAGCCAGCACATCCCGTGGCAGGTCTTGTCCATTTCATCTTATAAAGGAGATAAAGCTAAGCTAATTATAAAAACTCAATTGTCTTAGCCTGTCACAGAGCTCTGAAAACAGCATTTCCTGCAGCTCATGGAGGTGCCCCTCCGTCACTGCAGATCAGGATGTACAATCTGGAAATTCTATGTAGAGAGGAGAATTTAAAATTGGGTGGGTCTAAGAAAAGGCTGAGTAATTTTGCATTTTGAACATCACATTCCATGGCTCACTGCTCTTTGGAGAAAATCTAACAGGAAGAATGTTAGGCCAGACTCATCTTCCCTTACTCAGATTTTGAGTTGCTGCCTACTCCTTCAGTAGACCTGTTTTCTGCCCATGGAGTTAGGTACTATTCATCTTGAGTAAGGGTAGAAGGCTCTGGCTTTAGAGATGAAATGTAAAGGATGAAATGTTGCTACTTTTGTAACTGAGAAAAAGAAAATGCATGCACATTACTTTCTTCGTTACGCAGTCATAAAATATAAAACTAAAATGCCTTGGAAATCCATTAATGGAAGATACTTTTAGCAATAGATCAGACATCACTAGGGTTTTTTTTAAGCATGAGGAAAGTGTTTTGAATATCCCTGACATTAAAAAAGTATGTAAGAGGTTGTAGAATAGTTCCTAAGTACAATGGAAATTAGTATTTATGTGGGATACAGAACCTAGTGCTGTATATAAACATACCTAGTGCTGTATATATGTTTTTAAAAGTCTCTGTTCTCAGTTCAGAACTTTATTCTTCACATATTTATTCCAAGTAATTAAAGAAGGTGATTTGTAAGACTGAGTTGCACTAATAGGTCTTGTGTACTTCTTGTTTGAGGGGGAAAAAGTTAATAAATTTAATATAGCCTGGATCAGTTTCCTCCTGTGAAATGCTTGTGCACTTTTTGTAGGCTATTTAATTAGACATGGCTAGAAAAATGTAACCTTAATTAGCTTTTATACTCATTATTCCAAGTAGGGTTACTGTTGGACTTCAACTAGAAATGGATTTCTATAGTAATATATCAGTAGGGTGCCTGTAGTCTGTTTTTGAGGAAACCAGCTAACCACTTTGTTACATCCATATGGACTTTTTTCCAATTAATATATGCTGATTAGGACATCACATAATCTGTGGGTTTGCTTCCACACAAGGTTTTCTGTAGCATGCCTTTTGGTTACCTTAATTAGTCAATCTGTCTAAATAGGTAGATATTATTCAGTGTCCTTCCTCATACCAAGTTGAGTAATGGAAAGTTGGTTCACAGTATGTTAAGGCAGGCATTGTCCAGGCAGACCATGTCTTGATGGAGTGAATTTGTGTTCAATCTATCCTTATAGTCATAATAGCAGACTACCCTCCCCTCCCATTGGCAGTCACATAACATTCTTATGGCAACTACTTAAAATAAACTATTCTGTGCTTATTTTGTGGAAATATATAATTTTGTAATAGACCCACACTGGGAACAGGAGTGAAGTTTGATCAGGAACTGAGAGGCTGACTCAGGTAAAATTTTCCATTGCACTGTGGCAAAACTTTGGGCCAGAAAGCTTGGCATTAACCTATTCTGCAACGGCTGAGAGAGGACAACAGAAAGGGCTAAAATCAGTCTTCTCAAATATTGGCTATGCCCTCACCTGTCATTCCCAGTCCAGTCACTTGAAGTCTATACCCTTTGCCCTTCTGTCTCACTCTGTTGACAGCATATTTCTTTTTCTCTGACTCAGCATTAATATGATAACCAATGTTCTGATTAACAAATGCATTATAACTAAAGCTGCTTGACAAGTTACTGATTAAAAGTTTTTTTTCCGGACAATGCTGATTTGTCAATACCAATATATTTTGTGTGTGGAAATGTATCTTTTTTTGATGAAAGTGTCACCAGGAAGGTTTCTCAGGTCCAGGATGGAATTTCTATTCAAAATAATAGCTGCACTTTAGAATGGCCAACAGTCCAGTGGTTAGAGCACTCACCTGGGATGTAGGAGACCCAGGTTCAAGTTCCTGGTCAAAATTAGGCAGAGCAGAAACTTGAATGTGGGTCCCACAACCAATTTGTATACCCTACCCACTGGGCTATTGGCTATCCTGTGGTGGGTGACTGTTTTTTTTTTTTGTTTTTTTTTTTTTTTGTTATGAAAAATCTCAAAAGGCTCAAGTGTGTTCTGATGTGAAATGAAAACAATTTTTGAAACCTCAATTTTTCATGAAACGGGATTCTTGTTTTCTAGTCAGCCCTCTCGTGAATGCCTCCTGTTGGCTATATATAGTGCTGCAATTTTATTTTTCTCCTAGTACTCCCTGTAAGTTGTTGACCTTGTCAGGCAGGTTTTCAGTTCTCCAGTTAAGTCATGCAGCCAACAATGGATGAACCCCTTCTGGGGCAACAAAAGTCCAACAGGGCTATCACTTTGTTAGTGTCTTCACCCTGTCTCTGAGCTCAGTTCTCAGCCACTTTAGGACTAGCTTTAAGTCCATCCCTGCCCTGTTATAGAGCACTGACCCACCCCAGGGCTTTCTCCCTTGAGAAGCTTTGTCTTCACCTCTTCTCACTGCCAAGTTGTCAGCCAGGTCACCCTTTCAGTTCAGTCCCTTTCGGGGTGGCAGAGTTCAACAGTTGGCCTTCCCCAGGGCCTTCAGTCCCATCTCTGGGCCTGTTTAATCTCCAGCCCCTTTCTCAGGCTTTTAGTAGAGAGTCTTATCCCCGTCTTGGGGCTTGGACCACTTCCCCTTTGGCTGGTGAGGGGGCTCGGCCCACCCACTATTCCAGATCCCAACTCATGGACCCTATGAGCTGACAGCATGCACTGCTCCCTTTAACTCCATTGATTAGCTGCTACTGTTTTCCCTGGGGCTCTTCCCACTGGATCTCTTCCCTTTCATCCAGTGCCTTAGGGTTATTGTTCTCAGGTCCACTATCTCCTTTCAGAAAGCAAAATACAGCCAACTTCTGGTTATCTCTTGGGCTCCTGTGGCCAGAGCAGAGCACCCTTGCTTGCTGTTCAGGTCCCAGCCAGAAAGTGACTTGCTAAGCCCCTGCAGCTCCTTTTAATTGAGTCTCATGGGCTCTGATTGGCTGCCTCCCTTCATCCTTTTCTAGGCAGGTCTGGAGGACCCACCCTCCTGTCCTGGGGCAGCATGGGGTAAGACCACGAGGCCTCCAGCAGGGGGCCTCAAAGGGCCTGATACAACCTGTCATGATAACCGTTTAACTTGTACTGTGGATAGCTATGGTAAATTAATTCTGTGTATATCTGAGATGCCAAGTCAAGCTACTATTAACATTCTGTTTATGTGCTCCAATGGAATGTTTCCTATTGTAAATACATGTCTCTTTCCAATGTCTGTATTTTTACACCTATGTCCGTTTGTCCATTGATCATTGGGCTAATTACTCTGGGACTCTCACTATGTTGTAGCAGCATCCACATAGCAAGTTACTGCGTAGTGAACTGATGTACTGTAGATTCACATCCTGTCTTGCCATGCAATAACTCGCCATATAGACAAGCCCGCAGTGTCACTTATCCTCTTTATCTAACTCTCCCTATTTAGATGTTTTGTATGCTTTTCAAATCCATTCTCTTTTTTCCTCATGATACCTCATTCCTGAGCTTATCTTTAATTGATCTTCAATGAGACTGCATCAAAAACGTGTGTGCTTATATGTTCTCTATCAGGTGGTAATTATTAAAGTCTTCATGAACTACAGTATTTTCCAGCCTGATGTTGGATTTTGTAACTAAGCTTTGAAATATTGGTTACCTTATTAATTTGAATATTATCCTTTAATCTCCTATACTACTTTGAATTACTGGACTGTGTGCATCATTAAAATGGAGGAGTAGATTACCAGCGCAATTTAGAAAGGAATAATACATCTGTATTTTGTAAAACAAGTCACAATCCATTTGTTTCCAACTTGGGTTATTGTTCTATGATGAAAGGTGCTCTGTTTAGAGCCTGGATAGATGGTACATAAACCTGTGCCTCGTCGTTTTTAACATAATCTTTTTATTCATTTTATCTTGCTTTCGCAAAAAGGAGATTTCACCCAGGTTGCTCATCTCACCCCACACTGAGGGGTGCACCCTTGTGTACAGCAAGTGGAATGGCATCCGTTATGCAGGCAGTTGGGGAAATATTGAAAACCAGTTATGGGGAACCTGAATGAGCAGCTCTTCTTGTGCAAAAGAAAATCCACATAGGTACGAACTAAATTCCCCAAATAGAAAACATTCTTCTAAACTGTTTAGCTTATCTATCTAGGTTTTTATACTGCACTCCACATCACAGTATATGAGCATATTGTGAGCATACAGGGTGGTAGGTTTCCTGTTAGTGTCTGCGTTCACTTTAAATAGAAAGTTGTGGCAACAACTAACCCAAGCTACAAGATTTCTATGCTTTTTAGGCAACAGCCTTATAAAATGTGGTAATTAAAATGTCATCTTCTGACTTGGAATTTTGCTGCAGTCTGCAACAGATGCTGCCATAAAATTAGTTTGACTGTCTTGATGGAAAAATAATGGCAAGCCAATGATTACATCATTATCATCATTAATGTATTGTAGGAAGGAAGCTCTAGGACAAGAAGTTGATGCTATAGATCGATATGCATAAAGATACTGCTGTGAGTGTTACCTATGAAACAACAGACTGTTTATCTCAGGGTAACACAAGAATGCTGCATAAATATGTCTGTGGTAGAAAGAAATATATTCTGTCCTGCTCAATATCTTCCTTCAGTCTTTCTCATTTTCAGAGTTGCAAAATTGCTCCAAGTTCTCCTATTAATATAGCTGCATATTTTTTCAAAGAAACCACTGTGTCCCTTCCCATGGCAGCTGGTTTCATAGCAGCATTAGTACAAAGCTAATAGTTATGAAATGCCATTCTTTTACTACTTGAGATATTATCAAAGGCTAAAGTAGTCTTTGCACGATCAGTACATCTATTTTTATAGAAGAGAAAATTATTCAGAACTAATTTTTTTTTTAAGGTGAAGCTCATCAGTTTGTAGGGCAGAAATCTTTAAAAGAATTGTTAATGGTACCAGGAAAGCTTGGGACACCAATGCTGTGTGTGTTCCCTTCCCCCTTTTGGTATTACTTTGATCACTTTCTGTCTGTCTTTCTCTTTGAACTATGTGCATTTGTTTGCATGTGATATATGATATACTCCAACACTACAGAGAGATAGCAAGTTGTTGTCTAGTGGTTAAAGTGTAGGCCTGGAAGCTAGGAACTCCACAGCTCTATTGCTGACTCTAACACAGGTGACTTATTGCCCCAAGCAAGTCATTGACGGTTCTCCGCTATCAGTAAGATAAGGAATATGATACTTACAGAGGCTGTATCAAGAAATAATCAGCTAAGGCCAATAAGGTACTTTTTTTATACAAAAAAGTATTATGTGATTGCTAAGTATCCGTGTGTGTGTGTGTATATATATAACTATATAATTATAGGCAGCAGCTGCTAGCACCACCTATTATTAAGGTTGCCTTACACTTCTCCTGCTAAGACCCTGTTTTTAGTAGCTTATAACTTTACCTAAATTTAACCATTTAAAATTTTCCCTGTTGAGCATCTGCCTCAAGCTCAATTATTTTGGAAAATTTCAGACAACACTGTTTAACTGTTTCTGAGAATGAAGCTAATGAAAAATACTTTGTTTTGCCCACATTCAAAAAAAATCTTTCAAATTTTCTCCATGCTATGGAGAAGGGACGTGAAATCTGGCAGAGTGTGGCCATTGACAGTGATGTCTCTATGAAAATCCACCAAAATTGGTCCAAGGTATACGCCTTTGAAAAATTGCGGTTCACACATACTCAGTGAAGAGTGGCACAGAACTTAACAGCTACATTCCTTGGCTGGTCCATATAGACTAGAGAATGACGACAACCTATTGCTATCAGTTAGTTCAAATGGCAGAAGTCTGTGTGGTGGATGTCAAGATTCTGTCCCTGTTGATGACCCACATAGGTGTCAATATAATGCTACGTGATGGAAATTCTGAGGGAGGGGGAGTTTCAATTTGCTTTTTAAAAACTTAAGAAATTACCGCCCCCCCGCCAAAAAAAAAAACTGCTTAAAAATATTAACTGTGCAAGTCAAGCACTCCAAAGTCAGGAAGTTACTTGTGCAGCCTTAATTTGGCTCCTCTTCTACCTATAAATTATGATGCATTCTTACACAATCAGATACTATCCCATGTGTGTATATAGAATTATGGCAGATAATACCTCATAAGGGAGAAAAGCTAGAGACTCTGGTGTACATTAAGGACTTTGCTGTTGCCAATATTTTTGTGTGTGGAATACACTAGGACGTATGGTGATGAACAGCAGCACAAAACCCTCAGGGATGGTGTGTTTTGGTTTAATGATAAATGTTTTATCACATTGAATTTGGGCTGAACACAACTCATGAGTCATCCAGGTAATTCCAAATCAGTGCTGATTGGGAAAAAAAAAATCCATACCTCAGCATATGTTACAGACAAACTATTATAGTAATGTTTTAAGGCGTTTTAAAAGCTTTTGTTCTAGTCTATCTGCATGTAAACCAAGTCTTAGTTTCTATGAGTTCATCCGTACAGCAATCAGGGAACAATATAAACCTTTAGACATGACCTAAAATAGCTATTTTATACCTAAAGATGTCAAAACTTTAGAGACTAATATCTCAAGGACCAAAAATGAGTGGGTGTTTTCCATTAGGAAGCTCCCTTTTCTGAAGGTATAAAGCTTTCATTTCTAGCAACATGAGGTAATAAGATGTCAGAGTTTAGATTCTGCACTTTTTAAAGTGCAGAATCATATGCAAAATTGGCTTCAGGCAAGTGTGATTTTTGGGAGGGAAATTCACATATAGAAGAGAGGTAAACATTTCTCTGACAAGTCAGCTTAAAAAAAGAACTACTACTATGCTTGCAGCGGCTGAGGGATTTGGAATATTAGAAACAGTCATCGTGGAAGATAGAACATTGGGCAGACAAAGTGATCAAAGATGTGATACATTTATTATATGGGTGTATGCGCTCGTATGTGCTAAGGAGACTCTCTGCAATATTTTCCCCCTCAAATGATTATAGTTACACTGCTGGATCATATAATAAAATATATTTAAATGGCAAGAAACCTTTGTTATTCTTCATCTGTGCTTGTATTTTTAGCCCTAGGGGTTTCTTCAAGACTACTTCCTGTTATCAAAAAGATACCTTTTAACTGAGAAAAGCAGTTAGTTGTGAAACCATTTTTTTGTGCATAACCTTCAGTTTTTATTATTTTTTTGCTGCGTTCACAAGCTAAACCAGCTGTGAAAGATGCAAGCATATAGTTTGTATTCAGCAAAGATTGTCTTTTTGTGCTTACTGCAAGGCAAATGGCTTTGCTAGTTGGGGCTACAATTTATCAAGCTGGCAGAGTGACAATTTTCATTGCTCTTGAAAATTCATCATGGACAGTCATTTTTGAAGGGTTGACTCTTTTGTTTGAGCAAGGTTCTTACATTTTTAGACTTATCAAAATGGCAATTATTAATGCCATTAACCCATGAGGCAAAGATCAGTTTTGTCCCTGAAAGTTTAAGTATGTCTTTCTGCCAAAGAGATTTATCTGCTGCTGCTGCTTCCAGGGTCTGTGACTTTAAGGAACAGATGTAATGTAAAAAAAAAAACATTATCTCCTTAAAGAACAATGAAAATTACTTTTGTCCCAGCTGTTTCAGGAGGAGAGTATGGCAAAGGAGAAATAAAGTTAAAATATTAAATATTAATGTTCCAAATTATTATGTTCCCTGCTCTTATCTCCTCCCTTGTCCTCAGAGGCTTAGCGAATTTTTAGAAGGTTAGTTGTGTCTCCATAACCACAATTCATTGATAAGGCTCGCTCTTTCACGGTACATTGTAGACATTTCAAACAATTTAATCCTCCAACACTAGCAGCAAGTGAATTTAGCCATAGTTCTGGGAGGTACTAAGCAGTTCCTGAGGGTACGTCTAATCTGCCATTGCAGGACGTGATTGCAGCTTGAAGGGACATACCTGAGCTAGCGCTAATCTAGCTAGCTCAGGTCACAGAATAGGAAAACTATGGCAGCTTGCACTTCAGGCTAGCCCTACAAGTAATTACCCAGGCTTTCAGGTGGGCAGTTCAGACCTACCCTGAGAGATGATGGGTATCCTAAATTTACCTTGATTTCAATGGGAGCTGAGGGCATTTGGCACCTTGCAGACTCAGATCCATAATAAGGGTTTTCTGGTGGTGCAGACTGACTGAAGCAGAGGTCAAGGTCAAAGTTGTCTGACACGATATGATAATTTGTTAAAAGTACTGGTAGTAAGAAACCATATTGTCGTACTGTGTGCTAGCTTGCATCCCTTGTTTTCAAGCATGATGATGATTCATTTCTTAGTCATTTGAGTTCTAGGAATATGATTCCAATTTAAAAATAGGTAGTTTTGTCTTAAAATGTCCACCACTGTTTAAAAGAAAAATAGTTGCAGTGCAGTAAAATATCTTCATAATGCAAGGCAGAAAATCTCTCATACACATACGTTGTGTGCTAGCAGTTCTGTGCTCTTTTCTTACATAATGTGATATAGAGCAAGTGTGTTGTGGTATCAACAGATAATTTTAACGGGTGTATTCAAGTGTTGTATGCATGTTGCAGTGAAACACGTGCTGTATATTCAAGAAATGAATTCATGGTTTAATAGTGCATTACATATGCAAGCAAAATGTAAAACTAAATATACACCAGTTGAGGAGATGCCCGTAAGTGACTTCAGTGGCAGAAGAACATTTACCTCTCTAAGGACTGTAGAATCAAACCCTTAATTGATATATTTTGACATGAACCAAACAGTTGCTGACACAAGTTGATGGAGCGGTGGGGATAGGTGAATACAATCCTTTGGTATTGATAGCTTCCATGTAGCGGAGAGGAGTCTATTCTGCTTGTGCTGCATTTTTAGATAACTGTATAAAAATTATATAATATCCATAAATAAGTATTAATGGTATTTTAATAACAGAAAAAGGAAGCTTTAACCCTAAATAAATGGGATAGAATATTAATAACTAAAATGGACAGCCTCTTAGAATTATGTCTGGAGAGGGAAGCTACTTTGTGATTAACAGCCAACATTGGCTAATATTTAATGAACAACTATTTGGCATTGAAGAACTTGAGACCTCCAGATTAAGATTTTTTTTTGTTTTTAAAAGAAAGTTGAAGAGTTCATATAGTGGAAGGCAAGTTTTCATGATGTATTAAAAATGTCAAAGTAAATTGTCTTAAAATATACTTTAAACATTACACATCTTCTCCAGCCAGTCCCTTTTACAGCAGCAAATTCAGTGCATCCTTGATGTACTAATGCACTGGACAGATCCTTCCATGGAAGACTAATGTTTAGTAAACTAGGGAAGAATTTTAAAGAGGTTGCTTGGCAAAGTAGGATGTTTCCCTCATAAATAGGGCGGCATTTAAAGAGCTCAGCCACGGAGAAGAGAGAGGCCAAATTGGACCAGTGCCTTCACCACAATGACATTTAGGAGGAGAGAAAGAGGGCAATGCAAATATACTCCTCTCCTACCTCTGACAGCAATTTGGGGCTCACCTAGGATTTTCAACTCTTCAGGATAGTCCTGGAGTCTCCAGGAATTAAAAAAAAAACAACCAGTCTTTAATTAAAGATAATGTCATGTGAGGAAACCTCCAGGAATTCATCCAAACAAAGTTGGCAACCCTCGACCCACCTCTGCTTCTGCCTTAACTGCTCCTCTGCACTTCCACATCCCACCATTTACAAGTGGTAGGTGTTTTGTTATTTAGTATTTGCATAGTACCACCACTGTGCCAGGCATTTTACAGACCAGTCTAAAGAAAACAATATCCTCTCTGAGGATTTTACACTTTAAGTAGACATGTGGTTAAGATGAGAAACAGAGTGAATGAGTGGAGAGATTGATCTTGTGTCTAGTTAGAAAATGTGAAAGGAAGTGAACTATGTGCCTGCTGGACCAATGCTTGTTCCTAATCAGTCCATTGACCCTATAAAGTATACGTATATAATACATAAAGTGCAGGGAGGTTATTACTCCACTCCTCTATCTTCACGTAAATGATTCTTGTAATGATTCCATGGTCACATAGATGTTTGTCATCAGTTATAACAGGTACTGCAATGGAATAATACATTTTTGCATGCTACCATACTTGTAGGTGTAACACCATATAAAAGTAAGGATCTTTTGAACTTTATTGTAAAATTTAATACCTTTATATTATCCTTTTTGATAGTAAGAGTATAATGATTTGTAAGTACTGTCTGTGTAGTGGCATACAGATAATGTTTAAAACCTTTGATTTCCCTTTCATGTAGAGCAGCGAAGATGAGAAGTAATTACACTGAAGTTAATGGAGTAACAGTGGTGTAAAGCTAGTGTAAATAAGAGGCAAATGAGGCCTCTTAACTGGATTAAAAAAAGAATAATGCTAGGGCTGTCAAGCGATTAAAAAAATAAATCGTGATTAATCGCATGATTAATTGCTGCATTAAACAATAATAGAATACCATTTATTTAAATATTTTTGGAAGTTTTTTCTACATTTTCAAATATGTTGATTTCAATTACAACATAGAACATAGTGTAGAGTGCTCCATTTTGTATTTATTTTTATTACGAATATTTGTTATAAAAACAAAAGAAATAGTATTTTTCAATTCACCTCGTACTAGTACTGTAATACAATCTCTTTATCATGAAAGTTGAACTTAAAATGTAGAATTATGTACAAAAATAACTGCATTCAAAGATAAAACAATGTAAAACTTAGAGCCTACAAATCCACTCAGTCTTACTTTTTGTTCAGCCAGTCACTTAGACAAACCAGTTTGTTTACATTTACAGGAGATAATGCTGTCCGCTTCTTGTTTACAATGTCGCCTAAAGAAGAGAACAAGTGTTCACGTGGCACAGATGTAGCCAGTGTCGCAAGATATTTACATGCTGGATGTGTTAAAGATTCAGATGTCCTTTCATGCTTCAGCCACCATTCCAGAGGACATGCATCCATGCTAATGAGGGGTTCTACTTAATAACGATCCAAAGCTGTGCAGATTGACACATTTTTATTTTCATCATCTGAGTCAGATGCCACCAGCAGAAGGCAGGTTTTCTTCTTTGGTGGTTCGGGTTCTGTAGTTTCTGAATCGGAGTGTTGCTCTTTTAAGACCTCTGAAAGCATGCTCTACACCTCGTCCCTCTCAGATTTTGGAAGGCACTTCAGATTCTTAAACCTTGGGCTGAGTGCTGTAGCTATCTTTAGAAATCTCACATTGGTACCTTCTTTATGTTTTGTCAAATCTGCAGTGAAAGTGTTCTTAAAATGAACAACATGTGCTGGGTCATCATCCAAGACTGCTGTAACATGAAATATGGCAGAATGCAGGTAAAAGAGAGCAGGAGACATACTGTTCTTCCCCAGGGAGTTCAGTCACAGATTTAGTTAATGCATTATTTTTTAATGAGCATCATCAGCATGGAAGCATGTCCTCTGGAATGGTGGCTAAAGCATGAAGGGGCATATGAATGTTGAGCTTATCTGGCACATAACTACCTTGCAATGCCGGCTAGAAAAGTGCCATGCGAATGCCTTTTCTCACTTTCTGGTGACACTGTAAATAAGAAACTGGCAGTAGTATCTCCCATCAATGTTAACAAACTTGTTTATCTTAGTGATTGACTGAACAAGAAATAGAACTGAGTGGACTTGTAGGCTCTAAAGTTTTACATTGTTTTATTTTTGAGTGCAGTTACTTAACAAGAAAAAAATCTACATTTGTAAGTTGCACTTTCATGATAGATTGCATTATGGTATTGTAAGAGGTGAATTGAAAAATACTATTTTTTTGTTTATAATTTTTACAGTTTAATATTTGTAATAAAATAATATAAAGTGAGCACTGTACACTTCGTATTCTGTGTTGTAATTGAAAGAAATATATTTGAAAATGTAGAAAAATATCCAAAAATATTTAATAAATTTTAATTGGTATTCTATTGTTTAAAAGTGCAATTAGAACTGCAATTAATCATGATTAATTTTTTAATCGCGATTAATTTTTTTGTTAACATGAGTTAACTGCGATTAACCGACAGCCCTAAATGCAGATTGAGATTTGACACCATGACAATTTGACATGAGAAGTTATATGGTTTGACACTGTACTGAGTTATTTAAGTGCCCTAGTGAAGCTGGCACCTACATGTCCATACCTTGTTTAAGAAATGTAATTAATTAGCTGAAGAAGCAGCCTTGAAGTAATTGCAGAAGTGTCCATGTGATGTCTTTTTGGCCTCTTAGGCCTGGTCTACACTAGGGGGCAGGGTCGATGTAAGATACGAACTTGAATAGCATAGCTGAAGTCGAAGTATCTTATTTCGATTTACCTCCCATCCTCACGGTGCGGGATCGACGACCACAGGTCCCGCTGTCAACTCCGCTACCGCTGCTCAATCTGATGGAGTTCCGGAGTAGACGGGAGCGCATTCGGGGATCGATATATTGCGCATTATATGGTATATCTGTATGAAAGGTCCCATGAACCTATGGCAACACAGTGAAATATAATTGGGAATGAAAACTAGGGGAAACAAGGGGGAACAATGTAATTTTTGGATATTACTTTGTGAAATTTTAATATTTTTCATTATACGTATCTGAAGTGTTTGGTATGATTCTCCTCTCACTTCTGCTAGGGTTAACAAGAGAAACACTTTTGAAATCAGTGAAATTAAATTGCTCTAAAACCACTTAAGTGCACTGTAAAACTTCATGTGATTTTAACTGAATGCATACTTTAACATGAGTTATAAAGCCCAGTGAGAAAACTGAATTCACAACTGCTTATCTGTATCTGAATTTAGTATTACAAATTGGGCTCCACGGTAGTTGTGTGACGTTTAACGGTTCTCTTACTTCTAGAGAGTTTTCTGACTTTCAGTAATGATTTTTAATATATAAATTTAAAAAAAGAATTAGCCACTTTTTTGCACTGGATTATCAAGTGTTTATGGGAAATGAATGTCCCCAAAGGGAGCATATCAATGTTTCATAGTAGGAGAGCTTTTTCACAACAAGAGTGATATCATTAGGTAAAAATAATTGTGTGTATTTAAAGTCTTATACAAAAATAGAAAATCCAAAATCCCCGCCCAAAACCCAAACAGTATCACAAATTTGAAATGTATTAATATTTAATATGCCACAGCTGTAAACTGCATCACATGGCTGTCAGCTATAACCTGTGTTTTTACAAATTTCAAAGCTTTTTCATTTGCTTTCTGTATATTTCAGTAAAAACAAAAGTTACCCTCCCAGCCAGGTGCAAGAAGGTTTCAATTATTGCATAATAATTCACTTCATGATGCTCCAGAGGGGCTCTGCCATCAGTTTTGTATCCAAGCTATACATTAGACATGAATTATTTCCACAGTATTTCAGCCTGTCTCAATGTATTGTTATATTGCCCCGTCTATGAATATTCCAGGCTCATTATCTGGCTTTGGCTCTCCATTACTTCCTTTCCTCATTATTCTCATTGTTCTCCTAAAGGATAATATTTGCATTAGGTGTCTCTCATTTGATCACAAGTTTGGGCCCTGATCCTGTAGTGAGCTGACCACAGGCACGAGGGTCTTAAAGTTTTCATGAATGAGGCTCAGAGGATTTGGCTTTAAACATCAGATCATAAAAGAAATGGCTCATAATTAACAGCTGGTGATTGTGAGAAATCAGAGTTTTTAACATCCATAGGGAATCGATATCTTGGATATGTCTATAAAATCACATTTCTAACAACATCATATGAGAGAAATGTCTGTCTGAACTGGAATTGGTATAGCAGTGAACTATCAATTAAATTCAAGCAGGTACAAATGCCGGGGGTGGGGCTGGGGAGGGGTTTAGCCTCGTCAAAATAGAATACTGAGCTGTCCCCAATTTGTCTTTGAAAGCCTTTTAATATTGGTATTGCTAAGGATCAGATAGGAAGTCAGAATCCAAAGACAGATTTTAATATCATATCTGGTCCTTTTCTCTCTCTAATGAGTTGAACCTAAAACCTATACGCTCCTACAAACACTGAAGGTGCAAGAATAGTTTTGAATTCAGAAACAATTTTTTGTGGCTGGGACTCATTTTATTGGAAAGTGAAAATGATTATAAGAAAACAATTTTCTAATTCAAAGCAAGAGCTGAACTAACTGGTCAAAGTGAACATGCTAAACTTGAAAGCTTTTTCACTTGTCTTTGGAAGCACATGAAAGTGTGTGACAAAATGTGTGATTTGTTTAACTGCTGCAATGTTACTAATCTAGAAGCAAATTCTGCTGTCCTCAATTAAAGTTTCTCCTGAATATTTACTGCAAAATTTAGTCCAAAGTAATTACTCATCTACTATCCACCGTGCATCAGTTCTAGATCTAAGTGGATGGGTCATTACACAAAGTAAAAACTAGTTCCCCATGCTAATTTTTCCTCTACCATTACTCACACCTTCTTGTCAATGGTTGGGAATGGGCCATCCTAATTATCCCTACAAAAGTTTTTTTTTCTCCTGCTGATAATAGCCCACCTTAATTGATTGGTCTCATTAGAGTTAATATGGGAACACCCATTTTTTCATGTTCTCTGTGTTTATATATCTTCCTACTGTATTTTCCACTGCATGCATCCGATGAAGTGGGTTTTAGCCCAGGAAAGCTTATGCCTAAATACATTTGTTAGTCTCTAAAGTGTCACAGGTACTCCTCATTCTTTTTACTGATACAGACTAACATAGCTACTACTCTGAAACCTCTCATTTGACAGTGGCTGGCAGGGCTGGCTCCAGGCACCAGCGGAGGAAGTACGTGCCTGGGGCGGCACATGCTAAGGGGCAGCATTCCATCCATTCTTGGGGCAGCACAGTCCGAGCGGCTTTTGTTGTTGTTGTTGTTTTTGTTTTTTTTTGCTTGGGGCAGCAAAAATGGTAGAGCCGGCCCTGGTGGCAGGTGTCAGATGCTTCAGAAGGAATGAGCAGAACAGGGCAATGATTGAGTGTTCCATCCCCATTGTCCAGTCCCAGCTTCTGGCAGTCAGTTGTTTAGGGACACCCAAAGCATGGGGTAGCATAGCTGACCATGTTGGCTAATAGTCATTGATGGACCTATCCTCCATGAATTTATCTAATTCTTTTTTGAACCCAGTTATACTTGGCCTTCACAACAGCCCCGGGAATGAGTCCAACAGGCTGAGTGTGCATTGTGTAAAGAAATACATCCTTATGTTTGTTTTAAATGTGCTGCCTATTAATTTCATTGAGTGACCCCAAATTCCTGTGTTATATGAAGGGATAAATAACGCTTCCTTATTCACTTTCTACATGTCATTCATTATTTTACAGACCTCTGTCATAATCCCCCTTCAGTCTTTCTTTTTAATCTCTCCTCATATGGAGGCTGTTCCATATGCCTAATCATTTTGGTTGCCCTTCTCTGTATCTTTTCCAGTTCTAATATATCTCTTTTGAGATGGGGTGACCAGAACTGCACACGGTGTTCAAGGTGTGGGCATACCAGGGATTTGTATAGTGCCATTATGATATTTTTTGTTTTGTTATCTAACCCTTTCCCAATGATTCCTATCATTCTGTTAGCTATTTTGACTGCTGCTGCACAATGAGCAGATGTTTTCAGAGATCTATCCATGATCATTCCAAGATCTTTCTAGAGTGGTAAAAACTAATTTAGACTCCATCATTTTGTATGTTTAGTTGGGATAATGTTTTCCAACATTCATTGCCTTTGCATTTATCAACACTGAATTTCATCTTCCATTTTGTTGCCCAGTCATCTAGTTTTGTGAAATCCCTTTGTAATTTTTCATAGTCTGCTTTGGATTTAACTATCTTGAGTAATTTTGTATCATCTACAAACTTTGCCATATCACTATTTAATCCCTTTTTCCAGATCATTTATTAATATGTTGAACAGCACTGGTCCCAGTACAAGTCTTTGGGGGACCCCACTATTTACCTCTCTCCACTGTGAAAACTGAATGTTTATTACTACCCTTCGTTTCCTATCTTTTAACCAGATTATTCCATGAGAGGATCTTTCTTCTCATCCCAAGAATGCTTTCTTTGATTAAGAACCATTGATGAGGGACCTTGTCAAAGGCTTACTGAAAGTCCAAGTAAACTATATCCATTCGATCACCCTTATCCACGTGTTGGTTGACACTCTCAAAGAATTGTAATAGGTTGATGATGCATGATTTCCCTTTTAAAAAAAAAACTGGGTTGACTCTTTCCCAACATACTCTGTTTATATATGGGTCTGATAATTCTATTCTTTACTACAGTTTCAACCAGTGTGCCTGGTACTGAAGTTAGGCTTACCGGCCTATAATTGCCAGGATTGTCCCTGGAGTCTTTTTTAAAAATTGAAGTTACATTAGCTATCTCCAGTCATTTGGTGCAGAGGCTGATTTAAGCAATAGGTTACATAACACTGTTAGTAGTTCTGCAATTTCATATTTGAGTTATTTCAGAATTATTATGTGAATAACCTCTGGTCCTGGTAACTTATTACTGTTTAATTTATCAGCTTGTTTCAAAACCACCTCTATAGACATCTCACTCTGGGACATTTCCTCAGATTTTTCATCTAAAAAGAATGGCTCGGGTGTGGGAATCTGCCTCCTGCCCTCTGCAGTGAAGGCCAATGCAAAGAATCCATTTAAGTTACCTGCAATGGAATTATCTTCCTTGAGTGCTACTACAGCACTTCAGCCATCCAGTGGCTCCACTGATTGTCTGGCAGCCTTCCTGCTTATGATGTACTTTTGAAAAAAAAATTGCTGTTAGTCCTTGTGTCTTTTGTTAGTTGCTCTTCAAATTCTTTTTTGGCCTACCTAATTGTACGTTTACACTTGACTTGCCAGAGTTTATGCTCCTTTTTATTTTCACTATTTACTCTCTAGCTACACGTTCAGCTTAAAGTGTAGACATACTGAAAGTTATACTGGCGCTTCTCCAGCCCCTGGAACAGCCTTTGTTTGGGATAGTGCAAAGGAAGAATAGCAACATCTTTTCCCTCACCCCTTCCCCTGGGCTGTGAGTCACCTCCAGTCTCTTTGTGTCTTGGCTTTGACAAATAGGGATAGTAATGCTCATCCACTTCAGAGTTTTTCAGGCAGTTATACCTCACTGATGGTCATAAAATGCTCTGAAGATAAAATGCACTACTGTATATAAATATATTGGATGAAATTCTGGCCCCTTTGAAGTCATAGGCAAACTCATTTTGACCTTAATGGGGTAGGATTTCACCCTTTTTTTTTTTTTTTTTAAAGAAAGTAGTTTGAAAAGAAATGTCCAGTAGGTGAATTGCAACATCGTACCTTTAATTCCAGAAAGATAGTTTTGTATTTCTAAAATGAGAGTGTGTCAGTTTTAGAAGGCACTTTACTTTATAGGTATTTCAGCTGTAGTGTATTCACTCCAGTGAATTTCATAGGCAGTATGAGAGAATTTGTTGATATCAAGTATTTATGAATAAGAACATAGTACTTTGTTCTTAAAATATAACTTTGTCTTAAGTTTCTTTTTTCCTGGGACTGTTGAAAATTGCAGACACTGGGTCAAATGAGAGAAAAAGTACTGAAAAATATCTTTATATGTAACAAAATCCTAAATAGTTATTAACTGGCACAACAGTAAGTGCAACAGTGTGAATGCATTTGAAATAAATCATTTCCTGGAAATTGCAAAGATTCTGATATCACTTTCCATCCTGTCACTACTTCTGATACTTGCATAATTGCAGTGAATGACTTTGCATGTGATAGTTTTAAGGAGCAAGAGAGTTTTAAGGTATCCTCTTGCTTTGCAATGAAGTTTATAATAACCTGGGTGTGTATATGCTGGTAATAGAGGTTTAATGAACACACCAATCAACTTCAGAATATTCAGCCATGTTTCCATAGTGACAGTTTAAACCATGTTACAACAGTCTGTTTTTAAAAATATATTAATGGTCAGCAAATGAAATACCAATTCAATAAATTGAAATGAAGAGGCTCTGTAGACATATCCAGCACTCATTTACATTTAGGATGATTCCACTTGAGCATGGAAAGCATTCAGGATAATTGCTGTTCCTCAAAGGATCATTTTGATTAATACACAAACAAAACTTAGTTTGGTATTTAGGTAGTTATGATTGCAGTGAGATTTCAGTTATAAATCTTTGTGGTGAGGCTAGAAATAGAAGGAGAATTTTATAGCCCTTCTGCTGGGTTCGTTCTTGTGTATAATATTTAATAGCACACAGTTCATAGTTCAGTTTAGACAGACTATCAAGTGTGCAGCTTTCTTGGGTCACAGGATGCCCCAAACAGTTTATCTAAAAATGATGATGGAGGGAGCGGTACATGCGTATCACTCCAGATGAGATGCTAAGCATGCATGACAAGAGATGCAGATTCTTTACAGAATTACCCTCAATCCATGCATTACTAAAATGGAGCTACTCAATTTATCCCTCCCACCTTTATTTCCAAAGGGGTGCACTCAGATTTGCTTGTCCTAACTTGGATGCAATTAGTTGCTAAATTAAAGTTAAGCTCATAATGAACTGTAGCATGTATTTTAGGTGACTTGGGACTAAAAATGTCTCTTTCCTCCTATCCGGGTTTTGATTATATTATCAGTTGCAATAGCTCCCACTTAGCGGTTGGTGTCTTTAAGACCCTACAAGAATTAACATTATCAAAGCAGGATGTTCTTATTGAACACTTTTAGCAAGGATCTGTAGGTGTTTCTACTTAGATTTAATTGAATGAGCTCTTAGATGGGTTGTGTAACAAAGGATCTTAAAAGCTGTCCCTGCTTCATAATGGATTATTCCAATTTTGCTTGTCAACAAAGGCATCTTAAAAAGCAATTTAATTTTCTTCATCGATCAGTTACATTTACCATGAAAAGTCGTGATTTTTACCTAGCAGCCTAGTTGCAATGCCTAATAAATATCACAGTTCAGGGTAGCATGGTATTTATAGCATCAGTAGGAAGACTTTAATACATTTTAAATAACATGAACAGAATGCTCTTCCCAAATCAACATGTTAAGGCTTTACCTAAAGAACACCTCACTAGCACTGGGTCTCTCTTGCTGAGGTCTATAACTTTGAAAGGAGGTGATCTATTTGCAGGCCAATAGAAAGGGATGGCAGTCTGTCCGTTGTTGGGGCCGCACGTCCAGGTCGTCGTTGTCGGCGCTTGGGTGGCAGCTCAATCGGCCCGCTTCAGTCTTCGGCGGCAATTTGGCTGTGGTCCTTCACTCCTGGTCTTCCACTTTGGCAGCAGCTCAGCACAGAGATGCTTGTGGGGAAGCAGGCAAATGCGCTTTCCAGGCTGGCAACATACATAGAGTAAAGGGGACAGAGGGATGTTTTTTATTTTAACTAGACTTATATATATTTTGATGTGAAAAGTGGCTAGATAGGAAAAAATAGTTTTGTGCATTTGTTTGTTTTAGCTCCAACTTTCTTTTCCCTGGCTTTTGTATAGATTTTCCTCTTCCAGACACTTTACCCTTTCTTGCCTTGTGCTAGATTGTAACTGATTCCAATGACTCTGCCATCATATGACAAGTTCTACTACACATAGCACAGCTGTTTTCGAGAAGAAGAAGTTTGAGGCACCCTTTCTTGTATTGATTAACGGGTTCTCCCACTAATTCAAGGGAGTGAATAGATCAGTAGGGTACTACTCACTGTGAGTTAAGGTAAGCACAATCTCGCTGTATTAATGTAGATATTTCCCCTTCTTATACTCTCAGGATTTTAACCTGAAACTACAATTCTCTTTAAGCTTGTTACTCTTTTTTTAATACTTTTTATTTTATGCTGAAACAACTCCAATTTTACAGATTACCATTAAAACTTTTACTCCATGACAAAGTGAGAAGAGTCCAGGTAAACTAACCAGATCAAGTTAAACAACACACGTGTGACTCCTAGTCTGTTGCTTCCCTGAGTGATGTAATTGTGGATATTCTTTCCATGAGAAAGTTAGTGACTTTGAAACCTGTATATGTAGCCTAGCTCTGTCAACACAGGGAGGAAACCATGTGACTTATATGATCAAGCAAAAGCAAGTGGTACAGCTTGAATTTTGAATATTAAATGTCAAAATATCAAGTAAATGAAAAATGTAAAAATTTTTCTTTATTAGTTTCAAATTAACAACTTTGAGTTTTATTTTGTATCTGTTTGTGGGTGATACATGAATAAAAGGAGGAAATTAAATAAGTTATTTGTTATGAATTAGTCATTGAGATCTAATTTTAGTACTGGGGCCCAATGCTTAAAAGCATAAGAATGGTCACACTGGGTCAGATCAAGGTTCCATCTATCCCAGTATTCTGTTTTCCAACTGTGGCCAATGCTAGGTGCCCCAGAAGGAATGAACAGAACAGGTAATCCTCAAGTGATCCATCCCCTGTTGCCTATTCCAAGCTTCTAGCAAACTGAGGTAGGCACATCTCAGGAGCATAGTTTTGAATCACTGTCCATTCAGGCTAATAGCCATTGGTGGACCTATCATCCATGAATTTATGGAGTTCTTTTTTGAACCCAGTTGTAGTCTTGGCCTTCACAACATCCCCTGGCAAAGAGTTAACAGGTTGACTGTGCGTTGTGTGAAGAAATACTTCCTTTTGTTTGTTTTAAAGCTGCTACCAACACATTTCTTTTGATGACCCCTAGTTCTTGTATTTATGAGAAGTAGTAAATAACACTTCCTTATTTACTTTCTCCTCACCTGTCATGATTTTATAGACCTCTATCATATCCCCTTTTAGCCGTCTCTTTCAAGCTGAAAAGTCCCAGTCTTATTAATCTCTCCTCAGATGGAAGATGTTCCATACCTCCAATAATTTTTGTTGCCCTCTTCTGTACCCTTTCCAATTCTAATACATCTTTTTTTAGATGGGACAACCAGATCTGCATGCAGTATCCAAGATGTGAGCCTACTTATTTATTTATATAGAGGCAATATGATATTTTTGTGTTATTATCTATCCCTTTCATAATGATTCACAACATTCTGTTAGCTTTTTTGACTGCCGCTGCACATTGTTTTCAGAGAACTATCCACAATGACTCCAAGATATTTCTTGAGTGGTAACAGCTAATTTAGACCCCATCATTTTAGATGTATAGTTGGGATTATGTTTCCCAAAGTGTATTACTTTGCATTTATTAACATTGAATTTCACCTGCCATTTTGTTGCCCAGTCATCCAGTTTTGTGAGATCCCTTTGTAACTCTTTGCAGTGTGCTGTGGACTTAACTATTTTGAGTAGTTTTGCATCATCTGCAAATTTTGTGACCTCACTGTTTACCCATTTTTCAAGATCATTTACAAATATATTGAATAGGACTGGTCCCAGTACAAACCCCAGGGAGACACCACTATTTAATTCTCTCTATTCTGAAAACTGATAATTTATTCTTACCCTTTGTTTCTTTTTTTTAAATCCAGTTACCAATCCATGAGAGGTCCTTCCCTCCTATACTATGACAGCTTATTTTGCTTAAGGGCCTTTGGTGAGGAACCTTGTCAAAGGCTTTCTGAAAATCTAAGTACACTATATCCAATGGATCTCCCTTGCTTGTTGGGCCCCCTCGAAGAGTTCTAGTACATTGGTGAGGCATGATTTCCCTTTACAAACACCATGTAGACTCTTCCCCAACAAATCATGTTCATCGATGTGTCTGATAATTCTGTTTTTCTGTAGTTTCAACCAATTTGCCTGGTACTGAAGTTAGACTTATTGTCTTGTAATTGCCGGGATTGCCTCTGGAGCCTTTTCAAAAAATTGGCATCATATTAGCTATCCTCCATCAGTGATCCTATTAAAGTAAATGGCAAAATTCCCATTGATCTCAGGGGGAAGAAAATCAGACCTTATGACCAGAGTTGGTTGGAAATTAAGACTAAATGTTTTTTGTCAGAAATGCTGATTCATTGATATCAAAACTTTTTGCTGAAAAGGGTTGGTTTCAACAAATTTTGACTCAGATGTTTTTGAAAAACTCTGAAATTGTCAAAATATTATGCTCTAACAAAACAAAAAAATCCAGGTCTCTGGTTTGAAATGACTTCGTTTTTACATACAAGTTAATTATAGTTTTTAAAATAGCTGAAATCAAAATGAAATGCTTTGACCGCAACTTTTAAATTTTTATTTTATTTTTGATCTATGAAAATTTGAGGTTGACTTTTTGTCCTGATTCAGAATAGGAAAAGTTTAGGTATCTTGACAGTTTTCACAGGACAGGAAAATAATTTCCTGTCCATCTCTACTTGTGATGTGTGGTCCTGTGTTTTTATTTTCAAACACTTTTGACACATAAGGGGACATCTGCTTTCATGGGGTGAAATTTTGGTCTAAAAATGTCACTCTTCAGTAAAATTGCCATCAGATTATTCCACTTATAGTTAAAAACGTAACTGTCAAATAAAATTCACAGCATCTTCCTGATGGTGCTTCTTAGCATGTCAGTTTCCAAATGATCCTTTGAGTAAATCAAATGCCACTCTCTTTCACAAAGATGATTAAAAGAATCAAAACTACTTTCCTTTAGAACTTGCTCCAAAGTTCTTCTCCATCCTTGTTGCCTTCCCAGCAAATGTGTCTTTTCAAGATATTAATCTCAGCAAACAGAACAAGCCCTTTCAATCTAATGCCAACAAGCATCTACATTGCTAGTTATCACCAGCCTGCCAACTCTGATTTCATTTTTGGTCTGCTTAATTTGTGAATGACCAAGATGGAAAACATAATGCAAAAAGGACCCAGATTGTACTGCAGTGAAGTAACAGAGGTACAGCTGATAGAAAAATAGTGTGAGCTATTAGTTGATTATAACAAGGGAAATCTCATCTGTTTTCTAGCAGGAAAGACACAGGGAGGTAGAAGGACAAGAAAGGAAGACAAGGGGAGATTCTAACAAATAAAAACAAAAAGAGGAAGGAGATGGAAATACTCAAAGTGTCAGAGGAAATGAAATAGAGAAATCTAAAGGAAGCAGCACCCATTTCACCTAACATAACCTTCTGAAAACTCACAGGAAAGAGCTCAAACTGCATTTTTAAATTACATTTTTATGTTAAAATTTGGATTTCTAAGCCAATTGCTGGCAGCAGGTGTCTTTTTTATCAATAAGTATTCACCATTCATATAGCACCAAAGACATGCATGGCTCTTTGTAAGGGGAAGAGGTACAGGAACTCTGCTCTATCGAAAAGTTACAACATTAAATAGGCTAAATGAATTACAGCTGGTGCCATCGAGCCACCTACTGGAACTGCAGCTTGCTGAAAAGTAAAACACAAGCTCCAGAGGACAGAATGACAGGTTAAAAACCAATTGAATAATATAAAAGAACAGAGATATCCCTTTTATATTAATATATGATTAAACTGTAAAGCACTTGATTTGTATTTATATTATTCTGATCCTGTGTGACTCCCCTCTACATCAGGCACAAATCGTTCAAATATAAATATTGTTTTATGTTATACACAAAGTATTAGGACCTAGTCCTGTTCAGTATTGAGAGATTTCAAATCCCACTGGGCCAAATCCTGAGGTCTTTGCTCAATTTCTGGTCAGGCCAATTCCCATTGACTTCATTGCCAGGCAAGTTCTGATTAAAAATTGAACTCCCAATTCTGCTTCATTGAAGGCAGTATGAAGTTTGTGGGGGCAGGATTAGGAACTGAGTATAACCTCAAGATCTTGCCCGTTAACCTGAGTGGGATTTGAGTGTGTTCAGGAACTTGCAGAATCAGGTCATCTGTTAATAAGAAAGACGCCAATAAATCATGTGTGTAATAATGGTTGCATGCTGATAAGAGCAGACCCCTTATGCTCAAGAGTAGTTTTTACTCACCTGCAAGAAATCCCATTACCTTCATTGAGCTATTTGCATGAGTATGGGTTATTCACCTGACTATAGGTTGAAGAATCACTTGTACACAATTTAAACAAGAGGAGATATATTTGTATAATTATTATGCATGCATCCCATAATCCTCCCCCTACACACTATTGACTGATTAACAATAAGGAATAAATATGGGGTTAGAGTTTCAAAACAGTACCCAGGAGCTCCAATGTAAGCGTTCAAACAGACAGCCAGATTTTCAAAAGCACTCAGCAGGTCCCATTAGTCTCAGAGAGCTTCTGGGCATGGAGCGATTTTGAAAAATCTTACTTTTCATGTACAACCTCTCATATGGGCCAGATCATACGAACTGCTGCTGAGCTCCTACAGAATCCACTGGGCTAAATCCTAAAGCCCTTACTCAAAACACCCATTGAATTCTATGGGAATTTGCTTATGTAGGGAAAGGACTTCATGAATTGGCCCACAGACTTCAATGAGAGTTTTTAGGGTCTCAGCTCTTCCCCTGATTTGGCTGCATATAATGCTGATTAATACATTTGTTTCTAAGACATTATTGTAAGATCTCTAAGCATCTAACAAAGTGTAATTAAGACAACACTATCAGAACAGGCATAACAGCTCAGTACGCATATGTGGGAATCAGCCTGAATTTTATCCATGTAACATCAAGCAACATGTGCCCTTTTCCAACAGAAACTAAACAGGAAACAAAAGACTTCAGTATGTCTCAAAAGTATGCTGTTGATAGATATGTTATTTTCCAATTCTGTGTGTCTATACAGTTCGTACAGTGCATGTGCATGTGTATTTGTGCGCGCGCACACACACACACACACACACACACACACACACACACACACAATACAGTGAAATCTTCCAGCAAATAAGATTTAGGCAAACACTTGTGCAAGTGAATAACTTTACTCATATAAGTATTCCCATTGATTTTGATGAGAATATTCACATGAACAAAATGACTCATGTACATGTGTTTGTAAAATCATGGCCTTTGTTAAGGTAAACTGCTATGAGAGTACATGAATTATACACATAATGTTCTCAAGTGTCAGAGGGGTAGCCATGTTAGTCTGGATCTGTAAAAAAGCAACAGAGAGTCCTGTGGCACCTTATAGACTAACAGATGTATTGGAACATAAGATTTCGTGGGTGAATACCCACTTCGTCGAATGCAAGTGGGTATTCACCCACGAAAACTTATGCTCCAATACATCTGTTATTCTATGTAGTTAGGTGGTGTGGCCCCCCTCCAGCCCAGAGGAGGAAGAGTCCAGCCGGAGGCCAGAGAGGGTGGAGCTAAAGAGCTCTGAGCCTGCCCCTCAAAGGGTCAGGTACCGACCCGGAACTATAAAGGCCGGCCCTCAGAGCTCAGTCAGGCCCCAGCAGCCGGAGCGAGCAGATGTCCCCCAGGGAGCTCGAGATTGGGAAACTCCTGCGACCCGGGGCAGCTGCTCAGACTGGCCTGAGCACCCCTGCGCCCACTACCCGGAGGAGCCGCCGGAGCGCCCCCGCGCTCGCTACCCGGAGGAGCTGCTGGAGCTACCCTAGACCGACTATCCAGAGGAGCTGCCAGAGCTACCCTGGGCTGACTATCCGGAGGAGCTGCCGGAGCTACCACCCAGCCCCAGCCATGACGAACCCATGCTCCTGGACCCTGCAGAGGCCGATGTCAGGACCCAGGTAGGCCCCAAGGGGGAGTACGAAAGTAGCCCGGGGGCAGCCAACCCCAGTCTGGTTGCAGCCTTACCAGAGCCTATGTCAGTGTATTGACACTGACTGAGCAGCGGATCGTTAGCCGCTGCTAGGGCCCTGGGCTGGGATGCAGTGGAGTGGGAGGGCCTGCGTCCCCCCTGCCACCCATTCCAGGGTGGCAGACTCCCCCTCTCTCTGGCCTGAGGAGGCCGAAGCCGGTTATTGTTGCTCAGCCCTGCCCAAGGGTCTGAGCTTCCTGACTCAGTGGTTGCTGCCCCGCCTTGACCTAGGGCCAGGCTCATAGCGGTTATTATGGCTTAGCCCTGCTGAAGGACCTGAGCCCCTTGCCCCCACAGCGCAGGCGATTGCCACAAGGACTGATGGGCTATTTTCCTGGACCCACCAGTGTGTAGTGAGCTGGTGTGGCTCCCCTCCTCTCCCCGGAGAGGGTTGAGCACCGGCTGCACATGTGTATGGTCTATAAGGTGCCACAGGACTCTTTGTCACTTTATACAAATAATGGTTGCTTATCTAGAGATCTTTGGTGATTTTTATAGTCTGGGTGTTAGACTATATTACCCTAACTTATTGCTTGCATGAAGAAGATTCCTTGCAATGTGAACAGGTATTTTAATTAGAACTGACTGGTAACTGGAATTCCTATTTCATAGGAAATGCAAAATTTAAAAAAATTCCAAAACAGAATGAAAAACTAAGTTTCCCCATGAAACAAGAATTTTAATATTTTGTTCAGAAAGTCAAAACAGCATTTTGTTTTAACTTTTTGAACAGTTTGAGACGCTATGCTGTATGGAGACCTGACTACTCTCCAGCTGAGGAGCAGGGCACTTGAGATACCAGGAAGCTCCAGTGCTATGGAAGTCTGTCTGGTGGACTGTGGCTGCAAAATCAGGGACCATTGGGAGATTGGGCTTCTGTGGGACCAGGAGTTTGGAAGATGGGGCTTCCAGGCTCCCAGAAACCTGGGAGCCTGAGCTGCTTAGCAGTTGAGAGCCTGAAAGCTTGTACTGCTGTGATGTACATTATCTGGCAAGAAACTAAGCAGGTTTCTGTCGGAATTTTGTCAGTGTCACATTCCCACAGATTGATACAATTTCAACAAAGCAGCATTTTCCCATGGAAAAATGGTCCTTTGGAAATTTTCCAAACCTATCCTAATTTTCATACTATTGAACTATCAAATGCTAATGCCACTAATCTAGATTACCATTGTATACATGCATCTATCTTGTTATTGAGTCACTTTAATACCGAGTGTCTTTAACATGTTTCTTTTGATATGTACACTGTGTGAGATGTCATTTCAGCCACAGAACCCCTTTTCCTTGCTACGAATAAGTTGGATGACCAGATAGCAAGTGTAAAAAATCAGGAAGCGGGGGAGGGGGGTAATAAGAGCCTATATAAGAAAAAGCACCCACAATCGGGATTGTCCCTATAAAATTGGGACATCTGGCCACCCTATGAATAAGGCGCATGGAGTCACTTCAACAAGAAGTGAAAGTGACCCTGTTATTGCCCAAGGTCACTTTGTTCAAAAATCATTAGGGGTTTATCATGTACATGGCGTTTATTCTGCACTGTGTATAACATCGTAAGACCAAGCATTCCCTGGGAAGGGTAACCACGACACAGACTGCAGGCATGCAGAATCAAATAGTGACCTGGACAGTGGTAATATATTTTATATCAAAAATTCTCTTTAATACCTTTCATGAGCATCTGTTGTAAAAGGCAATAGCAAATTAAAATATATTTTAACATATCTCCAAAAAGGTTTTACATGGACATTTAAAAATATTCTTAATTTTATTTATCATAGATGATCTCACTACCACAGCTAAAACTGCTATGCATTTTGAGATGATAGCTCCTTTCCTTAATTACTTGGCCTTTGAAAATGGTTTCACAGGACTGTCTAAGTGTTTGCTTTTGGCACCGTACAAGATTGTAAAGACTGAATGTTTATCGTTTGAATTATTGCTTTCTATATCCAGGTATGGTTTGCATCCTTGAGGAAGCTATCTCATAGCTCATTGGCTCTGAAAAGAAAAAGAAGTATGTGATGTTTGATTTTTAAACTTCTGAGAAGAAAATATCACCACAAGTGGCACTAAGGGCCTGATCCTGTAATCTTCACTCAGGCAAAACTCCTGTTGAAGCCAATGTGTGTCTTGCTGCAGAGAAATCTGCTGAGTTGAGCTATAACTGACATCTTTGAACCTATGAATCTTTGGCATCCTCACAAGAGAGGCCACGAGGGGAATTGGCATGGGCACTGACTTACATTCTAGACATGATCCTCCGTGTAGGCCTCAGGGTGTATGTAGGCAACACTGTTTGGAAATGATTGCTTGCTGCTGCTCCCTTGTGTAACGATTTGGTGCTGTATAGAGAACGTAAAGGCTCTCAATCTGACATCTTCCATGAGGGTTAAAAAAAATAATCACATACACAGCATTGAAAAACTAACTGTCCTTTTTCTTAATTTTCTAGCAAAAATGTATTTAAAGGCTTTTTCACTTTAGCTTAGGGTCAATTCATATAGAAGTAATATATTGTGGCACTGTCTCTTTAAAAGTGGCCATGTGTAATCACCAGAGGTCCTCGTGTTGTGAGGGGTCTCAAATGCTGCAGACACACTTATGCCCCCAAGCATAAGTGGGGCCATGCAAGAGCCTGGGGTGTGAGAGTTTGTGGCGGCTTGTTGCTGATGCTGCTCACCCCATTGCAAACAAATGACTTGACCAAGGTTGAGACTCTGTATTATTATAAAAACAAAAGTGTGTGTGTGTGGGGGGGGGTTTCCACAGAAAAAAATATGAAGTCTGATAGTTTCCTAAATTTTAGATTATTAAAAAATGAAGGTAGATTTTTAGGCAAAAGCTATGGACTGTATATTGTTTATCAGTCTGTCCCCACATAAGGGGAGAGCAGGCCTTCCTAACCTCCAAGTTGTGCCCAGGGACTTCTTTCTATCTCTTCCTGCTTTTTTGTCCAGCTTTAGAATAGCTGCTAGGACAGGTGAGACCAATTGCTCAGATTCCCTTCCTTCCCTTATTGCTGCCAGTCAACCAGCAAGCACCTGAATTCCTTCCACTAAGGAACACGGAACAGAACAGAATGGAGGGTAGGGATGGTGGCGAGAGAGAGAGAGAGAAGCACCTCAGCAGTTGTGAGCAGCAACAACTCCAGAGCCTTCAATGGGAGTTGGATGGGGCCTATGTCTTTACCTCAAGGTATATAGCAAAGTAGGTGTCTATGTAAGTCATAAACTACTGAGCTACAATTGCTGAATGCATGGACTGAAGCAGGCATTATTTAGGGAGTGAAGGAAAGAACACTGCACGAAATAAGAATTTTTGCTGGTCAGAGCGAATGCTAGAATAAGGTGAATGGGATATGGTATGTGCTGGATTAACTGAACTCTATACATTAGGTTCTAGTTAGCTCAACTCGTATCTTGTTCACTTAGACATTTAAATTTTTGTACTTGGTCTTTATCTAAATGGCAGCTACAAACCTGTTCTGGTTTTCAGATAAATATTTTTAGATGGAAGGTGAGAGAAAAAGAAAGTCCCATAAATGACAAACTCCCTTTGATAGCAAAGGCTCAGCGTCATCTTTAAAAGGGATATTGATTTTATGTATACGACAGTTTTCTTGCCATTCTCAATCCAGTTATCACATCAGACACTAAGATCCCTTGATAGAGTAAGCACAGTAGCATGAGAATTAGGAAGAGACAAAGGCGGAAACAAAGATCTCAAAATGAGGGGTTCCTTTGATAGGACAAGTTTCAATACCTGAAACACAAATATGCAGCATCTGTTCCCTTTATTTTTGACAAGTGCTTTGATAAATGATGAGAGAGAGAGAGAGAGAGACCTCTTTACTGTCTGTCCACCTGAAATAAAACTTTCTGAAATCTTTATAACTTTAAAAAATAGAATAGTTGCTGTAGATCAAGTGAAAACAAGATCTTCCTCAGCAAGTGTGCCTTTTACTAGAGAAAAGCTATCTGAAGTAGTAATGTGTGTGTGTGTGTGTGTGTGTTTGTAAGTAACACATTGGGGAGTGTGTGTTACAGGTTCCCCTCTGGTTGATCGACAGAGAATGAGTGGCTACAATCCATGCCCTCCCAGCTATGGAATCTTGGCTGTTTAGCTCAAATGGTAGTGGCTACTATGTTTAGCTCTGGAAGTCCCTGATTCAATTCCTAGTGTGTTGGCTAAGAAGGCAATTGTCACATGTGCAGAATAAGCATGAGAAAGAATACACCGTGAAACAGGGATGCTATGTGTACAATTAGATGAGACCCATGAGCAGTGAGTGTAAGTGTGCAAAGGGGAAGTGTTTAACCCAACGATTGAGAGGATGAAAGGAGAGGCCAGAATAAAACTGAGGATGTTGGAGGTCATCCTAGAAATGCCTGGAGGCAGACTTGAATTCTGCTTTTGGGTGATTGGCTGTTGTCATAAACAGATAGCTAAGGGTTAATGTCTCTTTCACCTGAAGCACCTGACCAGAGGACCAATCAGGAAACAGGATTTTTTTTCAACTCTGGGTGGAGGGAGTTTTGTGTCTGAGTCTTTGTCTTCTGCCTGCTTTTCTCTGAGCTTTGGAGAAGTAGTTTCTGCTTTCTAATCTTCTGTTTCCAAGTTGTGAGTACCAAAGACTTTGTTTCTTTTGTATTTACATGTCTATAGTTGCTGGAGTGCTTTGATTTGTATTCTTTTTGAATAAGGCTGTTTATTCAATATTCTTTTAAGCAATTGACCCTGTATTTGTCACCTTAATACAGAGAGACCATTTGTATGTATTTTTTCTTTCTTTTTATATAAAGCTTTCTTTTTAAGATCTGTTGGAGTTTTCTTTACTGGGAAACTTCAGGGAAATTGAGTCTGTACTCACCAGGGAATTGGTGGGAGGAAGAAGTCAGAGGGAGGTCTGTGTGTGTTAGATTTGTTCGCCTGACTTTGCATTCCCTCTGGGTGAAGAGGAAAGTGCTTTTGTTTCCAGGATTGGAATTACAGAGGGTGGACTCCCTCTGTTTAGATTCACAGAGCTTGTGTCTGTGTATCTCTCCAGGAGCACCTGGAGGGGGGAAGGGAAAAGATTTATTTCCCTTTGTTGTGAGACTCAAGGGTTTGGGTCTTGGGGTCCCCAGGGAAGGGTTTCAGGGGGACCAGAGTGCCCCAAAACACTCTTAATTTTTTGGGTGGTGGCAGCAAGTACCAGGTCCAAGCTGGTAACTAAACTTGGAGGTTTTCATGCTAACCCCCATATTTTGGATGCTAAGGTCCAAATCTGGGACTAAGGTTTGACAGCTGTAAAGAGGTGAAAGTGAGAAGTTTGGAGTGTGAGGTCAAAGGGAACCAGTGAGATAGTATAGTTATGATTTTTTTTAATTTATTTTGTGCACCAGAAACACACATCTAATATGCCAGCTAAACAGCTCCCTCAGAGGTCTTGGCAAAACACACTCCATCAGTGCGGTGGGTCTCTGTGCTGATGTGAAGCCCCTCTGATTTCAGTGCGAACTTCCTGAGCAGAGCTAGTTGCAGGATACAGGCTTTGATGTTTAACCTGTCATTCAACTTTTCTGTTTTGAAATAAATAACCAAATATCAGTAAGGAGAGAGGAGAGAAATAGAAGTCTTTATTTGTAATAGAAGTCTTTATTTGTAAGAATCTAGTCACATGTTGTTAGTTTTCAGTCTAATAGAAACCACTGTTAAAATCAGTGTAGAATATTTCAGAAAAGTGTTGTCTGAAGTTTTGCTCATTTCACAACGAATTAATGTGGAATGTTATTAGTTAAGTATTGCAATTAATTTTTTAATAAACTGGAGTTAGTTATATGAAATTCAGTGACAGGAATACAATTTATTGAGTAGTATAAAGTAAATTTTGACTAATCCTATTAATCCTATGAAACTAAAGGGAGTCAATACAGTTTCCATTGTTTAATGGAATAAGTTCATTTCGAAGAGTTTGGCTGTGTAATGACAGAATTGAATACTGAGATATGCTGTTAAGAAATAACTCTTCATTGTAACAAATATTGTAAATCGCCATTTTTGCAAAGAGGTGAGGGGGAAACTTCTTGTTTCCTAAAAGAAATGATCACTCATAACTATAAAATTGTGTGTTTTGATACCTTTTAGGAGGATTTTTTTGTTGTGTTTTTTGGTTTAAAGCGCCTCAGAAGGCTTGGAAGCTCATAACACAAAATCCAGAGGATATACAAGTCACATTACTATTGTTAATTCAGGTTTCCCAAGTCATTTGGAGTCAGGCTTGCAAAATTAGCCTAAGTACTATTTTCAAAATTGGCTTAGGATCCAATGTCCCACCAACTTTCAATAAGACTTTGGATCGTAAGTCACTTTTGAAAAAAAGACATGGGCTCCCCAAGTCTACTGAAAGATTTATCCCTGGTAACTAGCTTGAACTTGGCAAGGTTGATATATATTATAGCAGGAATAATTATATCTATAGATAAAGCTGCATAATTGTTTTCATGCAAACATTCTTAAGAGCCTTATAATGATCCCGGCGAAGATGATGAAGCAGCTGATATGGTACTTGCATAATAAAAAGAATTAAAGGAGGGTAATGTAAGAAATGCAAATCAACATAGGTTTAAGGAAAATAGATTCTGTCAAACTTACTTGGTATCTTTTTTTTTTTTTAAATCAGATTACAAGTTTGGTTGATAAAGATAAGTGTTGATGTAATAAAATTAGATTTCTGTAAGATGTTTGACTTGGTACAGCAAGACATTTTGATTAAAAAAAAAACCCTAGAATGATATAAAATTAACGTGGCACAGATGGATTATAGACTGGCTAACTGATAGGTCTCAGAATGTAACTATGAACAGGGAATCATCATCAAGCATGTGTGTTATCAAGTGGGGTCCTGTAGGGATAGGTTCTTGGCCTACGCTATTTAACATTTTTATCCATGGCCTAGAAGAAAACATACATCATCACTGATCAAGTCTGCAGATGACACAACAATTGAAGTTGTGGTATATAATGAAAAGGACAAGTCATTGTTACAGAGCATTCTGGATCACTTGGTAAACTGGGCACAAGCAAACAACGTGTTTTAATACAGTTAAATGATCTAGAGTAGACATTCTGGTAAGAGGCAACTGTATAAAAGAGGCAAATAAGTTCACTTCAGACAGACCTATTTTAACTCAAATACTTCCAGAGAAGAACAACTGACATGCACACCAAGTCTCAGTCATCTTGACTATTAAGGCTGATTAAGATGCAGGCCAGATCAAAGTGGCCTTTGAAGTGTTAGGATTTGAGAAGGGAAGTTGGGAAAATCCTTTCACACTAGACTGGAGGAGGGAGGGGGTGGGAAACTGGTAGGAGAAATAGGGGCAGTAGCAGAGAGGCAGATAACAGAAAGTATTCTGTGTCTCCCAGAAGGAGGATGCACTATCACACTTTGATGAAATGCTGATATAACCTAGACCTGTATACCTAATAAAATGAATTCTGTAGCACCTCAAAGATCAAAAGGATCACTGCCTCCAACTGAAGAAGCTATCCCGAGGGAGGGGTCCACGGAGGTCTGACATTGAAAATCCTGACTCAGAGGAGGGATATGAATTGATTCTGACAAGTGGGCTAACCAAATGTAAGTGAAACATGCAGGGTTCTGTTATTTACTTACATCTAAGCCTTAGATATTTCTCTAGCTTTTCTGTGCTCATAGCATAAGACTAAATGTTATGCAAAGCATTTAATATTTTATTTTTATTTTCTTTATTCTGAATAAATCCAGAGCAAGCCCCAAGTTCACGAAAGCAACTCACTGGCTGACATCCCCTTGCAGCTAGGTGCAGTTTTGCTGAAGTTCCATTGGGACGCTGCTTCCTGTTAGTCACTTTTGTTGGGTATAGCCCTCCAGCTAGTCACTTAAAAGTTCAGTCCCCTCCTGGGGTATCCAAGTGCAGCTGTAACTGGTCAGGTCCCAAGCTGGCTTCTCTCAGCTGGCCTCTTTAAAGTCTCTTCACCCAGCTTCCACCTGGGCCATCAGCATAGTCCTTCCAAATCACTATAGAACTCAGTGAAACACAGTCCTCTTTTGAGGGTAGCAGGTCCCAGGACTTCTGGCTGGGTCCCTCAGTAGAGCTCAAAATCAAACACAGCTGAAGTATCTTCTGCCCCACTTCAGGCTTAAGCCTCTTGTTCTTCTTTGGCTCTTCTTCAGCTCCCAATTCCTTGTGGAATATTGGCCCCAGGAGAGTCTCCCTGGAACTTGGCCCCTTGTTCCAGGGGCTGACCACAGGAATCAGCTCCACTCCAGTGGCTCAGCTCTCCTCCACAGCCAGCCCAAACAGCTGAGCTTCCTCCCTTTTTAAGTCCTATACCCAGCACAGGGGTGGCATTAAAAGTTTGTTTTACCAGGGGCGTTGGGGACTTGGGTTCAAGTCCCTGCTCCAAACCAAGCAGAGCAGGAATTTGAATCTGGGTCTTGGACCTCCGAGGTGAGTGGCTATAATGGGTTGGGAGTGACTCTCTGTTTCTTTGAGAAAAGGGGCTGCACCTAACTCCAGGAGAGAATTCACCACTAAGAATCCCAAGCAGAGATATGCCCTCCTGGGCTATTAGTCAGGCGCCTAAAGCCCGGATCTATGATAATTAGGCACCTAAGTACTCTTGTGCATCTGGGTCCTAAACTCCTCCTCTTTCTTCTGCATTTTGCTGCTGGCTAGCTCAGGCAGCTCTCCCTCAGCTTTCTGACTTCTGAGGATCCCTTTCTGAGGTGACTAACACTCCTTAGGTGCCCAGGCAACCCACACAACACATAACTCGGGGGTGAGGATTACACTCGGTGCAGAGCGCCTTGGAGTTAGGCACTGGAATCTCTATGTCCCTTGGTGGATCTACCCTTTGGGCTCTTCTGAAAATGTTACTGTCAGATTGTTGTTTGGGGAATTTCACAGCAGCTGCCATAAAGATGAAAATTTCCTTTCTTTCAAAGAACAAGAAGAATACCTTCACCACAGCTCTGAGGCCATGGTCCAAGGAGTCCTCTCCCATAAGTTGCTTAGCTCTCAAGGCAGCAGTCCTTCATAATGGAAACACCTAAAGGATCACAGAAGAGAGCTGAGTTGGAAAGTGCCAAGGTGCAAAATAATGGCTGCCATTGGAGTGTAATGGGAGGAACTGGAAGCTAGTAGTAATTATTTTAGCATCATGAAACGTTGAGATAGTGGCAGCAGCCCAGGAGAAGTTTGCCAATTTAAGTGACACCAGATGTCACAGATATATAAATCCTAATGTGTTTGTGGGTCTGGTTAAACTCTAGAGATTGCAGTGTTCTAGCTCACTAATAAGGAGTAGTACTTTCAAGTAAATAGAATTGAACCGGTCTGTTCTTTGGGGTGTGATGGCTGCCGTTTGTGTGGCTATGTAGGTCTAAGCTTCACTATTGGTCTATTAATGTGCTTTTTTGCACTATTTAGAGCTAATTACATATTGTAGAGTGGAATGTTAAGTTAATCCTCTGGGACATTTTCAAAGACATGAATCCAGGGGAGGTTTGGGAGTGGATTTTCAATAGGGGCTGGGCACCTAACTCCCCTTTGTGCATTTTAAAATCTACCCTCTGTTACTGTCCATGTTTTTTTCTCCAAAACTGGAGATAGCCAACACCTTGATTCATACTCCTGTGATCCTCTTTGTATGTACATTACAAAATGAGTTCTCTGTTGATTACATTCTTCCATGTGCTCATGCTGTTTATTTCATTTTGTGTTTGAATCATCAAATGTGTTTTATTTGTCATACATTAGAGTAGAAATAAATAGGGATATGTCAGCAGTAAACAAGGTTTGAATGCCTCTTGAGGAAGTTTAATGGGAATGAAATTATAAGATGACTGTTCCACAACATATGGGATTTTTTTCTCTTCTTTTCCTGTTGGGATATAGTCTTCCAAGCAAAATCTGCTCTCATAATCTAGAAAGTCTCTCTTCATGGCTTTCAATTCTGTGTAAATCTTTAAGCATCATTGTAGATACAGTGCCTCAACAAACAATTCATTTATTTAGCATGTCGCTCAAAATGTCCAATTTGCTTAGTTTGTCCTTTATGAATCTTTTGACTTAGACTTTAGAAGAGAGCAGGTAGATATTTTGTTTGAAAATGTCTATCAAATTCCAGGAGAGTGGCATTACTATGTTCTTTTGTAGAAAGTATGCATGGTCTGTAGAGATCTATCACCTTCTACAGTTAACTCAACATTAACTATCTTTCTCTTGCAGTCACATTACTTTTTTATGTCCTGCATTCCATTCTAATACATTATTTTTCAATGAATTCAACTTCTGTTTAACCCTTTCCAAATGCCATTCCTTCCATCTCAACTTTTCCTCATTTGTGATATCCTCATTCCAGAGAAGCTCACTGGCAGGTTATTAATCACATTTTTTGGTCAGAGTATGTTAGCACTGTCATAACATTTTTCCCAGATCTGGACCTTAGCGTCCAAAATATGGGTGTTAGCATGAAAACCTCCAAGCTTAGTTACCAGCTTGGACCTGGTAAAGCTGCCACCAGTCAGGAATTATACAGTGCCTAGCTCACTGTGGTCTCCCCAAAACCTTCCCTGGGGGACCCCAAGACTCAGATTCCTTGAGTCTCACAACAAAGGGGAATAAACCATCTCTCTTACCCTTCCCGCCCTCCAGGTGTTCCCTCCCTGGGTTCCTGGAGAGATATACAGAAGCAAACTCTGTGAATCTAAACAGAGGGACTCCACCCTCCCTATTGCCAGTCCTGGAAAACACAAGTACCGAGAGAGAGCTGATCTCTCCTCTTCTTCCCTCACCCAGAGGGTATGCAAAGTCAGGCTAGTAAATCTAACACAAAGAGATTTTTCCCCCTGACTTCTTCCTCCCACCAATTCCCTGGTGAGCTGCAGACTCAATTCCCTGGAGTCCCCACTAAAGAAAAACTCCAACAGGTCTTAAAAAGAAAGCTTTATATAAAAAGAAAGAAAAAATACATAAAAATGGTCTCTCTGTATTAAGGTGACAAATACAGGGTCATTTGCGTAATAGAAAAAAATGAATAAACAGCCTTATCCAAAAAGAATACAATTTAACACATTCCAGCAACTATACACAAGTAAATACAAAAGAAAACAATATAAACCTTATTGTCTTACTATCTTTGTACTTACAACTTGGAAACAGAAGATTAGAAAGCTGGAGATAGAAAAATCACTCTCATAGCCGAGAGGATACAGACAAAAGACAAAACAAAGAACTCACACCCAAACTTCCCTCCACCCAGATTTGAAAAAGTCTTGTTTCCTGATTGGTCCTCTGGTCAGGTGTTTCAGGTTACTCCTTTCCAGGTGAAAGAGACATTAACCCTTAGCTATCTGTTTATGACAAGCACTTAGTGGTAGGCTCCCCTGATCTGCTGGCATTTTATCATGAGGAGAGGAGGTGATACCACAGTGATGCCACAGTGCTTAGCTCAGCTTTGCATTTGTTTGATATCCACAGAGTAACCCAGTCAAGGAATGTCACCACCAAAAATGTAAAGAGCTTAATTAAGAAAACACAAGATTATTTGTAACTCACCAAATTCTGTTAGGTTCCATATTTACTCCACTACTGATACAGTGCTGACCAACAGTGAGTATATAATAAATGTACATATTTTAATGTAACAACGTAATCCAGAATTGAACAAAACAATTTTCATTTTTCTCTGACAAGTTGTATGCTGAATCTAAATAACTCTATGGGGGCAAGAGAGTTTTTCTTTTCCAGGTGTACCATGATGCTGTACTTATCTATACACCTTTAACCTGTGTCCAGTCCTAGTGTCTACAATTCAAAAAGGATATGGATAAATTAGAGAGGTTGAGAGAAAAGCCGCAAGATGATTACAGGATTAGAAAACATGCTTTATAGTGATCGACTCAAGGAGCTCAGTCTACTTAGCTTAACAAAGAGACAGTTAAGGAATGACTTGATTACAGTCTGTAAGTACCTACATGCAACATTCCCTTTCAGTGGTTTAGCGGTCTGGTAACTACATCTCATGGTTGGGAATGCGAGTAGCACCTGGATCCCACTGTGCCAGTGAGAACCTGCGGCAGCTCCTACTGGCAGGAAGTAAGGTGTTAAGGGAGAAAAGGGAGTGCTCTTGCTGGGAAGGACCACAACTGTCACCTGGGTCCCACTCTGCCTGCTGGAACCCAGGGCAACTCCTCTCGACACTACAGGAAGCCTCAAATCGGGGTGAGGGGAAGCTCTTGCTGGGAGAGAGCCTGACTGGCACATGGGCCCCACTCTGCCTGCCAGGCCTTCCTGCCACAACCCATAGTAGGTCTTCTCACAACCAGGGACCAGCAGGAATCTCCAACCAGCAGGGAGCAGTAAGGATTTTGGTAAGGCAGCCGGGTGGCGGGAGGCGGGGAAAATGGGCCGTTCCTGCTTGGCCTGGCCTGGCAGGGAGCTGAGGTGTCGAGGAAGGGGGAGCCTTTGCCACTGCTGCTGGAGCATCAGTGTCTGGTCTGTTTGCTCCTAACCACTCTGGGCTGCAGTGACAACTCCTTCCTGGGAGCCACAGGGTGGGGGGAGCAGGGATGGATGTGGGGTGAAGAGGAGGGGAAGACCCTAACCCCACAGAAGTCTTGAGCCAGCAGAAAAGGGCTAAGGAGTGGGGTGAGGAGAGGCAGGGGCTCCTGGGAGGAGCAATGGGAGGGGCTCCCTCAAAGGCTAAGTTCCCTGGGGGTAGGGCGTAGGGCCTCATGAAGGGAAAGGTAGGGCTCCCGCTTTCCTGGGTTTCTAACTTTTGTGTAGTTTTTAATGCTAAAACTCTTGAAAGTTAATAGGTACTCAACTCGCGGCTCTGTGTGCCTGTTTTTACCTTATATATATGTATTACTGAAGTGCCACTTTAAAAATACCTTACACTTTCTAGTGAAACATTTGATTCCTCTTGTGTTTAAAGTTTCATAAGATGCTGCCTGGGAGAACTTGATAAGATGGGCACAGCTTAAACCTAATTCTCAGTGGACATTAGAAAATGTCTACAGAGTTTGGAATAATCAATCTCTTGTACAAGAGAAGCCCCAGAACTGAACTTGCTGGTATTAGTAGAGTTAAGAGCTTCTTTTTAATAAAGTACTTCAACAATTTCATTTATCCAGACGGGTACTGCATGCAGTGCTTGGCTTTGTCTGTTGCAAACAGTTCCAGGTACCCTGTTCAAACAGTGACATGTCCAAGGGTAAGTTAGGAGTGCAGGTGCCAACAGTGGCACAGAAATAATGCAGTTTGACGTTGAAAGATGATTGGCTTTTGGAAAGTGTGAAAACCGAAACAACTGATGTTTGAGGAAGGGAGGCATTTTTCTGTAGTCAGTCAGTGTCAGGGTCATGTGTAAATTGTGTTCTGAAGTTAAAGTTAAGGGGGAATTTACAACTGGTAAAAAAAAAAAAATGGAACGAGTGGAAACTGAACAATCAAAGATGCCACTAGTTCAGAAGGCTCATGTTGATGCTGTAAGAATTCTATGCAATTGGAAACATAGCTTTGAAATTCGTCATTTACTGAAAGTCAACAGAACCATGTTCGAGTGGGGGAATGTCAGTGAGCAAATCAAGATGGGAAAAAAAAGATTGATTGGCAATGTGCTCCTTGCTAATAAAATAGATTTGTCCATATTGTCCATGCTGCACATTCACAATCACAGAAAAATATTAATCATCCTACCAGCTGAAGAAGTGAGAACTGAGTATTTGAATTCGTACAGTCTATTAATGTGGTAGTCCAAAGTGAGTTCATAGCAACTGTATGCAATGCACGATTTCATACACAGATAGCTGACAAGAGCACTGACACAGTAGTGAACAAAATGTCAATCCTTTACATCAAGTTTTGAACTCAGGACGATGTCAGCCACAAGACTATGTTTGCTGCCATCACCCAGTTAACTTCATGCAATGCTTGGCATATTAAGGAGGCCATCAAACGATTCTACACAAATCACAATCTGGCTATACAGTGAATGGTGTTCACTTGAGATGGTGTTTCCATTATGCTAGGTAAGCATAAAGATGTAGCTGCCCTGTATCGAGAATGTGTGCTGCACTTATTAGAGCAACACTGTGTTGCCCATAGTGAAGACTTTAGCATTGATGATACCTGGAAACATGTACCAGTGATGAAAGAAGTGGAAATGTTCTTACAAATAGTATATTCAATATTTAGGAGATCAGCTGTTAAGAAAAGTAAGTTTGGCTAGTATATTGGAAGTTGATGCATTATTGTTCAGGCCTTTGAATTGTGCTGATTTTCATGTCACTTTTTTCTGTAAACGCTCTCTCGTGAAATTACAATGTTATAATAGATTACTGCACCAATCAAGTCAGAGAGAATAATGATCCTGCAGCAAAATTTTGTCCCCAAAATCTTGTTGATCCCTAGAATTGTATTGCACTGACAGTGCTAGTTGATGTCTCATTGAGGCATGTCGCTATGCAAAGGCCAAAATAGCAAAATTTTGCTCCCAGTATCTTGGAGAAAAGTTCTCTGGAGTGAAAAAGTGAAGGAACATATGGTGTCTCTTGCCAGTCCTGTCACTACAAAACTCTTGTTTCATTATAGAAGTCTGTGAATATTTAGATGGATGATTTCTGGCATATGAGCTGCAAGAATGGTCTGCGTTTGCTACTGAAGCCTTATCTGACAGATTTGATTATGGCACAGAACATCTTAGTAAACTCATAGGCAAGTACTATGCGGGATTGAATCTCCCAATGCAAACAGACGGATCAATACCCAAACACGTTTGTAATCAGAACACAGACTATACATTTATTATTCTGGAAAAAATGAAAACTGCTGCAATAAGTACATTTGGTGCCATAGTAACTTACATCCTGAAAGACAAGCAGTTATAGATCTCACTCAGGTTATTGATATATATGGCATCTTTCAAACATCTAGAGCCAACTGCAAAGAGGGAGTTAGTTTAATAAATCAGACTAAAACTAAGTCTTGCAACAGATTAGAGATATTTATATGGACCATGTTATAAGAATAAAATACTATTTCACAACAAATGGAGATACCAACCTATACAAACTTTACCATCACTGAACAACTGAGAAAGACAGATGAGAAATTTCCAGCATCACAATGAGTGTCATGTTCACTAAATATGAACCGCACTACATTGTGGGTGCCTATAGAGCATTTGATGTACACACAATTTAATGTTGCTTATTTAGTGGTTTAGTTAAAGTGTTACAACATTCTCACTTTCATTTGGTCACCTTTGAAGTTTTAGTGTGTGAAGGGGGTGCCTCCTCTACACATGGTACAGCGGCTCTCGCTCTGCCTCAGGGTGCTCCACTTCTGCACTGCCCTGTCTTTCTGTGACTTGGCTCTCCAGCTAGGCCATTTCAAAATCTCTCCCCTTCTGAGATAGGCCATAAACAAAAAGCAAGGGGAATTAACTCAAATAATATGAATTAGTAAGAGAGAGAGGGGAATGACTCCTTCTCAGGGTATGTCAGGATCAGGTCCTCCCTTCTCTCAGGGGGGACCGTCAGGCAGTGGTGTCATGGAAGTTCCTGCCTTCCCTCAGCCCTTTCCTCAGGAGCTGAGGGTAGAAAGTCTGCTCTCTTCCCTGGTCTGCCCCCAAATAAATGGCTTCTCTTTCAGACTCCTCTTCCAGCCTGTGCATATCTTGTAGGTGTGGCAGGGCTGGCTGAGCCCAGAGCTGCTCCTTAGCCCCTTTTGTCCAATATGGGGTTTGTATACCCCATCACAGTGTGCCATACTATAAGTACTGCTGTTGTCTTCTCAGTGCATGTGTACAGTTGTAGCTACACAGCGGGGAGTTAGTTCAGTGTAAAAAGACTTAACAACAACAACCCTTGTCCAAGGACAAAAATGTAGTCCTCAGAGGAGTTTATAGGCTGCTCAGTACAAACAAAATATAGAGATAACAGTGCCTTCATGGGGAACAAAGACTCTTCGATCTAGCAGAGACAGGTATGACATGATCCAATGGCTCAAAGTTGACCCTAGACAAATTCAGAGTAAAAATACGGTATACACCTTGAACAGTGAGGGTATTTAATCATTGGAAAAATTCACTAAGGGCTGTGGTGGATTCTCCAGCACCAGCAATTTTTAAAATCAGGATGGGATGTTCTTCTAAAACAGAAGTCGGCAACCTTTCAGAAGTGGTGTGCCAAGTCCTCATTTATTCACTCTAATTTAAGGTTTCATGTGCCAGTAATACATTTTAATGTTTTTAGAAGGTCTCTTTCTATAAGTCTATAATACATAACTATACTATTGTTGTATGCAAAGTAAATAAGGTTTTTAAAATGTTTAAGAAGCTTCATTTAAAATTAAAATGCAGAGCCCCCCAGCCTGGTGGCTAGGACTCAGGCAGTGTGAGTGCCACTGAAAATAAGCTCACGTACCGCCTTTGGCACTTGTGCCATAGGTTGCCTATCCCTGCTCTAAAAGATATGCTCTAGGAATTATTTGGGGGACGTTCTATGGTCTGTGTTATACAGAAGGTCAGACTCGATGATCAAAATGGCCCCTTCTGGTCTTGGGCTGTATGAATTAGGCACAGAAGGCATTGATGCGTTATCCTGTTAGTGAAGTTGAGTTTCTATCTTGGAGTTCAGATGCAGTCATAATTTTACCCATTTTGCTCAGTTGGAGTATTTTTCTGAATCTAGAAGTGGGCATGGAGAGTCTAATGAAGCATTCTCATTTTTCATATGAAATCCTTTGACATGGAGCAGCAATTGTTAATCTGTGCAAATAACTGGAATTTGGAAATAATAATATGGCAATAGACATAATGGAGAAAAGACAGTGTTTCAAGAAGAGGGGTAGGTAAAAATAAGTTTTTATATCTAGTTTGATTTTAGTAGTGACTCAAGATTGAATTATTTGCAATAATGTGAATGTGAGATATATCTATTTTTTAATAATTAGGGCCTTTAAAAATAAACAAAATACGCCACTTTCAATCTGTTTTGTTCTGAAGAGTCCCACTTCAAGAAAAATGAAACAGTTTTGCAGAATCCTTTACTAGCAAGAGAAGAAAAAGTGTTGGGAACTTAACCTGTGATGTAAAGAGCTGTATTAACTAACTTTAAAAGAGCAGGTCTATTAACCTATTTAGAATGACTCTAATTCATTCATCTGAATGCAGTTGGTTCCATTTTTTCAGCATCTGTCATATAAATGATCTATCAATGGCCTTATTGTGAATAAAATTTACCATTGAATTTCCAAGCATTATGCATCAAGCTACAATTTATTCTCATAAAAGAATCTTATGTTTTCTCAGATTACTTACGGAAAGTATAAGTCAGAACTCTCAAGATCATTTCTGTATAGACTAAATTTATATCCATTTTGGGAAAGCAGATATTTGGAATAGCCCATCTAACAATCAAGAGTGATCGATTTTCCCCTCCCTTCCTATATAGAAGGTATGAAGAAGTGTACTACCAACAATTTGAAACCTAGTATTTATATGATCTGAGGACAATACAAGTATTTGTATCTTCTAGATAGATTAGACATTCAAATAGAGCGTAAAATATTTCTAAATAGTATGGTACAAATTCTGTCAAATTTCTATCAACTGTGCTGATTAAGTTCACGGATACATTGCAAAATACAGGGATGGGGGAAAGCAATAAGGAATACAGTATATAGGTGTGGTTTAATATGAAGGTACAAACAATCTATCTGCAATACAGCCAGTTCTTTAACTGGCACTGCATGTAGATCATTTGTACTATGAAACTATATGAAATTCAACAGCAGTCACTGCAAAAGTTCAAATGAAGAATGAATTAAAAATAAAGTTGGCTGATCTTTTAAAATTGCTAAGACAACACTGTAAAGTCCTACAATTATGCTTTGCTTCTATTCTCTCCTCCTTTGCCCCCACCGCCCCTCTTCCCCACCCCATGGTACTTTCTGACACAATGTTACAACATTCTTACTAAGGTAAAAAAAATCTATTAATAATTAATGCCTCTTTACTTTAAAATACCTTGAGGAATATTTCTCTGTAATTCTTTGTCAAAGGTAATAACTGTCTGGGAATCAGAAGTAGAGAAGAAAATAGCTTGTGGTGGTGTGAACATTTTGATGCTTGCTTGATTTTTCTAATCCTGATTCAATGCCTAAGGTATCTGACTGCTATAAAAATACATTCTTTGACAGATTTCAAGGGGTCGGGGACAGGAGGAGGGGGAGGCGAGAAATCAATGGGTTTAAGATTTTTATGAAATTCATTTGCTTAGCCAAAACCTAAACATAATGATAATTCAAACAGAGCTCTGTGGCTTCCAGGGACTGTTTGAATAGTTTTTATGTCCTAGGATGCTTACCATATACAAAGAAAGCTCTTCTTTGTATTTGAATAATAAGATTTATCCTATTTCTCTAAAAGACTGCATGAAAATTTTCTCAAATATTTTAAGTTAATATCTCAGCAACTTTAATATTGCACTGGGGCAAGAGTGTTGTGAAAATGTGTGTGTGAGAGAGTATATGTTGAGAAAATGTGGTCTGGTAGTTAGGGCTCTGGATAGGGGGTTGGTGACCTGGATTTGCCTGCCTTTGCCATATGCTTCCTGTGGGCAATCTGGGAAAATCACGTAACTCTTGTTGACTCAATTTTCCCCATCAGTAAATTGGGAGTAATATTTCCCAGAGTGTGGGAGGTTTACCCCTGTTATATCTGGGAAGTCTTTTGGAATAACTTGATGGAAGGCTTCATATAGATTTAAATATGATGATTGCTCATTATTCAAGATCTGAGCTTTGTGTGTGTGTGTACGTACACACTTACAAACCCACATTTTGTCCTATATTTTCAAAAGTGGGTAGTGATTTTGGATGCCTCACTTTCTTGGAGTGATCAGCTTGAGACATCTTAGAAAGGCTTGAGTTTCAGAGGGAGATGCTTGGTACTTTCTGAAAATCAGTTCACCAGAATCACTAGCTACTTTTGAAAATGTAGGCTGTTAACTACATATTGTGGGTGAAATCCTGGCTCCAGTGAAGTCAACAGTAAAATTTCCATTGACTTCAGTAGATGGAGGATTTCATCCTTGGTGTGTGTGTGTGTGTGTGTATGTGTATGTGTGTCTTTCTCTCTCTCTCTGGAATACATGATGCTGGAGTTAGACTGGCTTAAGTTTTAAAAGATCATGTAAATCACGAATAACAATGCAATGATTCAGTTATTCAGGTCATCCTAAATGAGTGCCAATAAAAAATTTATACCACATCACTCCATTATCTGTTTTGTATATACTACTATTTTATGAATATTTTAGAGATTTTTTTAAAATTGTGGGATATTTCTTGTACCCTTCACTTTTAAAAGCCTTTTGTCTTAGTTGTCATGAGTCCAAATGTGCAGGACTCAGAGAGAGAGAAAAAATAAAACTAATAAACATATAACATCTCCAGAAATGACCTAAAAGGAGCCTGTCTGTGTAGATTAATTTGTCACAGACATAGGATCCCTTTCTTATCCAATGCACAGGATGGACCTGCTCTGGGGATGAATCAGGGTTGCATAATAAGGGAGGGTTTTGTCTATAGGGCCCTACCTCATTTGGTGTAGAAGTTAGAAGATGATCATGCAGGATTAAAGGAAGTGAGAGAATGGTTTCATGGCTGAGGCACTTGAGTGCTGCCTGAAGAACTGGATTTTTCCCCTGCCTTAGCCACAGAGCTCAAACCAAACTTGTCATAGGTGGTCACTCACTTTCAGAGTGCCTGACTTGCCAGGCCAGATTAACTCTCCTATGGGCCCTGGGTGTTTGTGTGTATATAAGTATACAAGTCTTTTTCCTGGGAGGGAGTTTGGTGCAAGAGGGGATTCTGATCTGGGGCAGGGGGTTGGAGTGGAGAAGGGGGTGCAAGGGGTGTTTACCACAGGCGGCTCCCGGCTGGCAGCACAGCAGGGCTCAGGCTGCCTGCCTGCCTGCCCTCCATAGCCCCATGTCACTCTCGGAAGAGGCTAGCTGCTAGCATGTCTCTGTGGTCCCTGTAGGGAGGGGGGCAGAGGGTCTCTGTGTGCTGCCCACGCTGCAAGCACCGTCCCTGTAGCTCCCATTGGTCAGTTCCCAGTCAGTGGGAGCTGTGGGGAGGGTACTGGGGGCAGGGGCAGCATGTGGAGCCACCTCCCTCCCCCCCCCCATTTCCAGGTGCTGCAGAGACGTACCAGCAGCCAGCCACTTCCAGGAGCGGCATGGGGCTATGGCAGGCAGGCAGGCAGCCTCAGCATCCCTTTTAGTAGCCTGCACATCACTGCCTCTGATTTATTTTTGCGAGGCTCCCCTTGAGCTGAGGCCCTGGGCTGCAGCCCCTAAAGCCCCTGCCTTAATCCGTCCCTGCTGACTTGAGATTCTGGAGTCTGATTTAAAGAAATGCTGAGCATTCACAGTTGAAACTAAAGTCAGTGGTAGCTGTACTTTGAACAGAGGAAGTGCAACATAATGATAAATAGTATGAAAAATCAGGTCCTACTTGTCTCAGATTTGCCACCCTAAATTAGTGCATACTTTTGACCTTAATCTAGTTGTGCTTCTGTTCTCTATCTGTTAAATGGAGATACCACTCCCTCACCGCACAAGGGTGTTGTGAGAATAAATTAATTAGTGTTTGTGTCACACTCTGTGATAAGCACCATCAAGAAGGGTTTGAAAAATGCAGCAAATAGGGCATGAGGCCACACAGTGAGCAGTAAGGGGAAAAGAAAATATTAAATAGCTGCTCATTACATGAATACCATCCATTCTGTGCAGAGAATGAGGCGGGAGGTCCTACAGGAAAAAAAAAGATCATGATCATTAGAGAATGCATCATAATGCATATGCACAAATGGGCACGTGCAACCTTAATTCTGGCATTTCCTAACTTTTGAGGGCTTTACTTTGCAAGATTCATAATGCTCTTTTTGGTGTGTGCATGTAGCAGGGTAGCTGGCCCACTAAAGGAAATGGGGCTCAGCTGTCCTGTAACAATTCAAGTGCTCCCTGTTTGGACTAATTAGGAGGGCAGGACAGCATCTGGGAAGCTGTCAGAGGCCTGAGAGTGAAGTCAGAGGGAGAACAGAGTGGCTCAGTTAGGAAGAGTGATGTCTGGTAGAGGGTTGAAAGCAGGAGAGGTGCAGCAGAAGAAAAGTCCTACTGGCTCTTAGCTGGAAACTGGAGCCAAGGGCCAGGGATTGACATGAGGGGAGCAGGCAAGTGTCTTCCACACTGGTGTATGCACTGGCTTCTCCATCTCAGGGTGCTGGGGACTCAGAGGAAGCAAGAGAGGCTTCCAGCAGAGAGGCTGAGAGAATTCCTGCTGGGAAGAGCATGGTTGCATCTAGAGTTGCCAATTTTGGTTAGATGTATTCCTGGAGATTTCATCACATGACATAATCTTTAATTAAATTGATTAATCTTTAATTCGTGAAGACTCCAGTCCAATCCTGGAGGCTTGGCATCCCTGGTTGTGTCCCAGAAGGAAGGATTGGGGTGGCTGTCCTGGAAGAAGGACAGAGGACAAATGATAAATAGACCAGGTTTGGTAGAAGACACCAGGATGGTGAGTATGGAGCCAGGTTTTTAAAGATTACATTCATGGACTGTGTTGGGGGATGTTTGGTTTGGGACTTCTGCAATGTGTTTTGATTATTCAACTGTGACAGACTTGAGGAGATGCTTATATTGGTTTACTTTGAACTCAAATGAGAAACTGAGGTGCGGAGCCACGCGCAGGGCTGCCTTGAGGCCATGAGGAGGCAACTGGGAGGAGGCCACACATTTACAGTGTGTAATAATGTGTACCCTCTCCACAAACACACACACACACGTTTTACTACTAGCCCAGCTATGGGCTAAATTCAATCTGTAGTGTTGTGGCATAGAGATAAAGATGCTGCAATGGCTAGAACATTATGCCTGTGTACTACAGAAGCAGGGGTACATGCATGTGATCTGACACCTCTTGGAAAACGTGTATCATTTCCTTCCACCAGCTATGACCACCCTCACAAGCCATCCAGACATGCTCCCCCAAGGGTGTTTAGTGATGTCAGCATCCTTAGCAACCCCAATGTGTACTCTTGGGCCTCGTCCTATAATTTACTTTGTATGGGCACCACAGCGCACCCACATGGAGCTCCATTAACTTCAGTGGGGCTTCGTAGAGGTGCAGCAAATTGCAGGATTGGAATCTTCAGGAGCACAGGTTGCAGCACTAGCACCACTTCTTGTGCCCGAGCACCATGGAGGAAGAGCCTCCGTTTGCTGTCCATTGCACCAGCTGCACTTTAGCCCACTGTACAGTTATTTAGTAAAAGGACAAATATTGTCTCAGGCAAGAAGCATTTAATAAAATGCCATTTATAATTTCAGTATCTTTCACACAGTTGGCAAGATACACTACTCTAGACCATTAAAGCCAATTTTTAGGAAAAATTACTGTTATGGAAACAAAAACACTGTGCGTGTGTTTATATTTATATTATAAATCTTTTAAAAAGTATTTGTGTGTGTGCGCACACACACATTTCCTAAAGTGTGTGTGGCTTTTTTTAAAGTTTTAACAGGTTTAAAAATCCTTGCCGTGCAAATACCAGAGACAAAACCATAATCATTACGACAATGAGCTTTTGTGTAGAGTAGCATACAGCACTATAACAATCAGATATCTTTATTTAACAGGGTGTTACAGTATGAGCATCTTTTCACTACCCATGATGTTCTGTTTCTAATGATGTTATAAAATTGAGTGAAATCTCTGATTACATATTTAACAAACCAGGCGTGTTTATCAAAATGTTGATATTCAGAAATGTTGGGCAAGTGTGCTGGATTTTTTGCAGATGAGTGTACATTGTCTAACTATTGAGTAAATGATAACCAAATACTTAAGTATCTATTTATTCTCTAATTTGTTGCATACATAATTGGTGCATTATTTTTTTCATAACAGCATCCCATATTTGTCTGAACCATTTCTCTGCAGTTGGACTATTTTATCTTTTTCCAATGAGATGCTATCAGTAGAGTAGGAGCTACTAACCGATAATATATTAATTCATCATTGCTTTGTGTGACTATTTCAGTTAGAAAGGCCCAGGAGGATTACCAAAGGATCATTTGGTAATTGATTTCCAACAACAATCTGGGATATTTTGTTATGAATTGCATCCCAGTACTCTTTAATGTCTGGACATATCCATCATATATGTATAAAATGTCCTCTGTCACCACAAGTTCTCCAACACTCATCGCCATTCCGTCTGTATATCTATATCTATTAACCTGACTGGTGAGAGGTTCCACTGAAGTAGTATCTTAAAGAAATTTTCTTTTATCATGCTACAGGTTGAGATTACTGGTTCTCTTTTCCAGATGAAATCCCAAGAGTCTGGGGTAATTTGTCTGTTGAGATATTTTTTTCCAGTGTGACACAAGAAAGTTGTCTACAAAGACTGGTATAAATTAGTTATATATATAATTTGTTTCGTAATTGACCAGACGCCATCACTTCAATTAAAATTAGCTTTCTTTAAATAAAACAACTTTCCTGGAAAGTTGAGAAACAGAATGCCTGACATGAGAGTATGGATACAATTGGGAAGTTGGCCACTTCAGGTTAGTTTTGATCTCTAAATAAGTTAGAAAAGTTTCTTCATTGAATAGCTGGCCAATTGTATGTATTCCATGGTGCTCCCAGTCTTTAAAACTCTCTGGATTGCGATTTTGGTTAAGATGTGGATTATTTGCAGTGGGTATCATTGATGAGGGAAAAGAACTTACTTATCTCTAGTTCTACCCCATAGTGTATTTTTTATTAAAGGATGTGTATACATTTCTGGAGGGCCTGGTTTTTTATTAATCCATGGTAGCCTAAAAATATTTACATCCCACAGTTTGATGGAGCTAGAGCAGTATATCTTTTTTGTACCCTCAGTGACTGGAAAAGAAACTTTCTTTAGACTAGAAAACACGTTAGATAACCGGCAGATGAAAAAGGCATAATATAATATGAGTCAATGACAAGAAATGAACAAGGCTCTCTTCTCTGTGTAACAGAGCACTGTCATGCTTAAAGTAACACAAATTCAGGCAGTTTAAAATTGGTAGTCCAGTAATGCTGTTGGTTGGGTATCTCTTTAAAGGTAGGCTAAATATGTAATTGGAATACAGAAATAATCAAGAGCACAAGGTCTAAGTCTGGAGAAGTTCAGAATGGCTTAGTTCAGGTACCTGTGTATGTATGTGTATGTGTCATTTAATATTAATAGGAAACTTACCCTAGAAAATTTAATCTAAGGATCAGGCATATCAGATGGTAAATAATAATCCATATTTAGCCTTTCTTCTCCTGAATTGTAAATGGTTTCATTTGTCTAGCACTTCTTGAGCCAGAATTGCTTGGAATTTCATTGACAATATTGTCTCTTTAAACAACCATTGCTTTGTACAGAGGATTGAAAATGATCTCACCAGTTCATGATATCTAGTATCTCTATTTAATCATAGTTTAGTTTTCTTCTCCTGAAGAATCTATTTCCTCAACAGAAACTTCTCCTTGTAGACTTAGTGTTTCCAGTTGTCTTGCCAGTCATGTCTTAAGATGTGAGTACTCTTGAATCTCAAGGTTGTCAGAGTTACAATTTGTTCCCATTATGGATGCTTGGTAGAGATGAGGCCCACAGAATCATAAATACATGGTGTGCCACATATTAAAAAGGATTAGAACAAGTTATGTTTGTTCATGACATGCCTCTTTTCCAAAGGATGCTAATAAGCATTTATCAGTATATAATGATGCTCCTTCTGTACTGCCTCACACCTGATGCAGAGCTGTACACTTGGGCAAAAGTGGGTGAACTTCTTCCAGAACACAATGGCATCATATTGCCTAGGTCTAAATCAGCACACAAAATGTAAAACAATGGAGAACCAGGCCCCATATCTGTGTATCCAGAACATCTGTCAGAACACGTGTGTGTGCGTGCACACACACATGCAAATACTAATAGTGCTTCTCTGCTAAAATAGTCCAGGTAGAAAAGGCTTTTTTTTGTATATCAAGAGCCTTCCAAAAGCTGCATTTATATTCTGTGAAGGGAAGTGCTCGGTTTTGCTCAAGATAGCTGCCACATATTATAGCCCAAATATTTTGTCTCTTAATCCTCCATTTTCATATGAAGCAAAAAGTGCTGTCTATCTCAATGGAGGGTCAGTTTTAGGGCTGAATCCTGTGTTCCTTGTGTACCCAAAGCTCTCATTGGTTTATCCAATGAATGAAGGATGTTGCCTTTACTTAAACTTTTCTATCTACTTAAACTATGCTTTAGTTTAAATGGAACAGATCTACTGAATATCTGCAATTATTAATTTTGTTTTCCTGTCAAAGAAATGATCCCATCTTCAAAGAAGCATAAGAGTAATGATGTTAACACACCTTTGATGCTGCTAAGGATTGAGATCCCGCTAAGTGCTAGGAATTCAGCAGTTACAGGTTTAGAGGATTTTAGGCCTATCCTTGCTCTCTCTGTTTTTCTCTTCGCTCTGCTCATTATTGCAGGCAAAATCATTTCTTTTACTTATAACTTCTCTTTTTTTTTGGTCATTGAATCACGAATACTAGTAGAGGCTTTTCTTTGGAGAACGTCAGTATTATGTTTTGAGTGTGTGGCTGCACACTATCTAGTTATATCAACTTACATCTGTGCTATATGTGTATAATGAAAGTAGCCCTCTGCTACTTTCTTCTCAAAATCTCAGCTGACCATTCTGAAAATGTTTGTTAGCACAGAGAAATTTAATAGCTGTGTGGCAGGGTGGGCTTTATTCTGGTTAGTGGTTAAGAATTATAACACAAAAAAGAGAAATAGACCTATTGCCCAGATAGATGATGTCAATTTCTCTTCTCAGATGCTACTTCAGTCAAGTCAATAATACTTGAACTGAAATAATGTAATGCTGATAAGTGCTCAGGACTTACCAAGAATAATTTTACTGTCTCTGTGACTCAGAGCCCCTTTAGTGGTTCACTACTCTGTATCAGCAATGCTTGTCAGGCCTGACATATTCACTATAGCTGACACACAGTTGTCATGAAATATACCCCAAAAAGTGGCATGTAATATATCATAGAAAACTAATAATTCACTGATTATTAAGATTCTTGTGTCATAGAATCATAGAATATCAGGGTTGGAAGGGACCTCAGGAGGTCATCTAGTCCAACCCCCTGCTCAAAACATGACCAATCCCCAACTCCCCAACTAAATCATCCAAATGAAGGATGTCATATATGTATGGGGTGTGTACAGAGAGTTATAAATATGTGGTAGAATTATGTTCTTAAAACGTGTTTGGCAAACAATGCATAAGCCCACGCTGCCCTAGACAAGGGAATGTGTATTCATTTGTTTGACCTGCCTCAATGTCATACAGAGATAATGAAGGCTTATTTACATAAAGGATAGGCAAAGTAACTAAGGGAGTTGGAGAGCCTCTTAACTATAAAGTCTGAACCTCCAATGATAGGTAATTGAATCAACTGATTGCATACAATATGATTGCATATAAAAGTGTATCAAGTAAAGTATTTTGTGAATGAGAACGACACACTGAGGATTGATATCATGGTAAAATGTATGTATTAATGCTAGATGGGGAACTATGAATACTCACTGATATTATACTTTAAAGTCTGTGACCAAACAAAAGGAGAAAGAGGTCTTCTCCCAGACAGGAGGGAAGGCAGCTGCCTACCTCTCTCCAATGAAATTAAGCCAGGTGTGACCAAAAACAATGGAATCCCCATAGACATATGAATCAGCTGGAGGATGGGAAGTCCATGGGATGAGAAGAACGGCATGAGGTTATCCTGAGTCTGGGGACAAAACAGCGAGTTTAGGAAGATGTATGGAGAGTAATACAGTGTGCTTTTGTTTCTTTAGAGGAGTAACAAACATGATTATTTGCCTGAAGTAGTCCAGGAGAGGGTTGAACACTTCAGGGCAGAGGGTTTTGGGGGAAATTCAGGGCTGGGGATGTATTTGGGTCACCCTCCAAGTAGTAACTGAGGCTGATGGAGACGAGGATGAGGCTATTGTGTTGTAGGCAGGCTGCTGGGGTCAGAGTGCTGAACCAGGGCTGCACAGCACACAGACACTCAGGGAATATTTGTCTGCTGGCTGTTCGTGTCTGGGCTGCGGGCCACAGCAGCAGAGCATTTAAGACACCCAGTGTTACAGAGCATGCTGTGACACAGCCTCTCACTGGTCTGGGCTACACCCCAAAACGTGACAGCCTGCCCTCTGGGAAATGTTAGGAAAATATTGTATTTGATAAATATTAGTGACTGTACTAACTCATAATGCCAGGGGGAACATAAATATTTTCATTTGGTAAAAAGGATAATTTTGACTCACTAAAATATTAATACATACCTCAGCAAAGCTGAACATCTGATCTTCCATTTGTTATTTAAGATGTACTCTCTTCTACAGTTCTTCTGGCAGGGTGAAATGTGGCTGGTTAATACAGAGGATTTTTTTTAGAGGTCTAAAAACATTGGGAATTGCAAGATTCTTTTGAAGAGAACGCTAAATTGAACACTGAAAGTAACTTGATTTCTCTTGAAAGCTTCCTAGTCATTTCTCTAGTCATAGCAATGAAATGAAGCTTTAAAGCTGTACATTTCGTTTTTATTTTTGGGCACCTGGAACCAGGCAATCTGACAAAAAGGAGATCTCTGAAGTCGCTTTGTGAGGATTCCATCGAAATTGTACTGAGATTGTGTTTTGGGAATGCAGTACTTTGGTCTATACCAGCTTTCACGGATCAAGGAGTTTTTTGTTCTCTGCACTTAGTATTTTATCTAGACTTTTCCAAAGTAGCTACTACAGTTGGGATGGGTCTTGGGTAATAATTTCTTGTGTGCCCTTGAACAGTCTCCTTTTTACTCTTTTTGATGACATGACTTACCTTAGAAATATAGTGAGTGGTTTGTTGTTTTTTTTTAGGTGAGCCTATGTTTAAATAGATCCCTAATGGAGTGTAGAAATGAAGGCTTTAATGTGTGTCTCATTATGAGTAGATACCGTTTAGTTATTCCCAATGAAATCTCTGTCCATGGCCAAGAGGAAGTTGAAAGCTGTTTTATATAACCTTGAAGGTATTTTTTTAAGTCCGAAAAGCATACTATAACAAGATACATTATATGCCCTGAACTCTTGCATTTTACAACTGCTTGGGCTTTCCTCTCTTTTATAATGCCTCCCTTCATAAACTCACTTTCATTTTAATTGAATCTGCTGTATATTTGGCAAATAAAATGTTGGTAAACATGTAAAATTAGTCCTTTTATTGTCTACTTGCTGTTTGGAATTTATCTCCTGTAGCGTCCTTAGTACTTTGTTTGAAAGCCATAACAATGACACTGTAATTAACATAGGAGTCATTTAATGTGCTTATTTACAGTAGTCTAACTTTCTTTGTTTCAGAAATTATGCCTCATGCTACTTCTTCCTCACCTAGCAAATGTATTTGTTTTCATGTCACTGGGTAATTCCTGGTCTGTGTCTAATTATAAAGATAAAACATAGAATTAAAGCACATAAAACAGGAACTTTGGAATGGTTGTTTTGAAAATCTTCTCCTCTTATTTAATGACTATCTTGTTCTTAATTATAAAGTGGTGCACAGTCTTGTTTATATTTATTAGACATTTATAAGAATAGTAAACAACATCACAATCGTGTGTATAGCTAATACAGCACTAATTCCATCTGTTTTTTTTTAGAGCTCTGCAGAATCATTAGCTTTTGCTCTCTGCAAAAATAGATTCATAGAATCTAGGACTGGAAGGGACCTCGAGAGGTCATCGAGTCCAGTCCCCTGCCCTCATGGCAGGACCAAATACTGTCTAGATCATCCCTGATAGACATTTATCTAACCTACTCTTAAATATCTCCAGAGATGGTGTCATGGTATAATTCCCCACTCTGAACCTTAGCGTCCAAAAGATGGGGTACCAGCATGAATTCCTCTAAGCTCAATTACCAGCTTAGTACTTGTAGTGCTGCCACCAACCAGGAATTCCAGTGCCTGGTACACTCTGGTCCCCCCAAAACCTTGCCCGGGGACCCCCAAGACCCAGACCCTCTGGATCTTAACACAAGGAAAGTAAACCCTTTCCCTCACCGTTGCCTCTCCCAGGCTTCCCCTCCCTGGGTTACCCTGAAAGATCACTGTGATTCAAACTCCTTGAATCTTAAAACAGAGAGAGGAAAATCCGCCTTCCCCCCTCCTCCTCTCTCCCCTTCCCAGACTCTCCCTGAGAGAGAAAGTAATCCTAACACAGAGAGAAAATAACCTTTCTCTCTCCGTTCCCTCCTTTCTCCCCACCAATTCCCTGGTAAATCCAGACCCAGTCCCCTGGGGTCTCACCAGAATAAAAAAACAATCAAGTTCTTAAACAAGAAAAGCTTTTAATTAAAGATAGGAAAAAAACCAGTAAAAATTATCTTTGTAAATTTAAGATGGAATAGGTACAAGGTCTTTCAGCTATAGACACTGGGAATACCCTCCCAGCCTAAGTATACAAGTACAAATTAAAATCCTTTCAGCAAAATACCAATTTGAACTCCTTCCAGCCAAATACACATTTGCAAATAAAGAAAACAAACATAAGCCTAACTCGCTTTATCTACCCGGTACTCACTATTCTGAACTTATAAGAGCCTGTATCGGAGAGATTGGAGAGAAACCTGGTTGCACGTCTGGTCCCTCTGAGCCCCCAGAGTGAACAACAACCAAACACTTACAGCACACACAAAAACTTCCCTCCCTCAAGATTTGAAAGTATCCTGTCCCCTGATTGATCCTCTGGTCAGGTGACAGCCTGGCTCACTGATCTTGTTAATCCTTTACAGGCAAAAGAGATATGAAGTACTTCTGTTCTATTAACTCTTACTTATCTGTTTATGACAGATGGAGATTCCACAACCTCCCTAGGCAATTTATTCCAGTGTTTAACTACCCTGACAGTTAGGAGCTTTTTCCTAATGTCCAACCTAAATCTCCCTTGCTGCAGTTTAAGCCCATTGCTTCTTGTTCTATCATTAGAGGCTAAGGTGAACAAGTTTTCTCCCTCCTCCTAATGACACCCTTTTAGATACCTGAAAACTGCTATCATGTCCCCTCTCAGTCTTCTCTTTTCCAAACTAAATAAACCCAATTCTTTCAGCCTTCCTTCATAGGTCATGTTCTCAAGACCTTTAATCATTCTTCTTGCTCTTCTCTGGACCCTCTCTGATTTCTCCACATCTTTCTTGAAATGCGGTGCCCAGAACTGTACACAATACTCCAACTGAGGCCTGACCAGCACAGAGTAGAGCAGAAGAGTGACTTCTCATGTCTTGTTTACAACACATTTGTTAATGCATCCCAGAATTACGTTTGCTTTTTTTGCAACAGTATCACACTGTTGACGCATATTTAGCTTGTGGTCCAATCTGATCCCTAGATCTCTTTCTGCCATACTCCTTCCTAGACAGTCTCTTCTCATTCTGTATGTATGAAACTGATTGTTCCTTCCTAAGTGGAGCACTTTGCATTTGTCTTTATTGAACTTCATCCGGTTTACCTCAGACCATTTCTCCAATTTGTCCAGATCATTTTGAATTTTGACCCTGTCCTCCAAAGCATTTGCAATCCCTCCCAGTTTGGTATCGTCTGCAAACTTAATAAGCGTACTTTCTATGCCAACATCTAAATCGTTGATGAAGATATTGAACAGAGCTGGTCCCAGAACAGACCCCTGCGGAACCCCACTTGTTATACATTTCCAGCAGGATTGGGAACCATTAATAACAACTCTCTGAGTACGGTTATCCAGCCAGTTATGCACCCACCTTATAGTAGCCCCATCTAAATTGTATTTTCCTAGTTTATTGATAAGGATATCATGCGAGACTGTATCAAATGCCTTACTAAAGTCTAGGTATACCACCTCCACTACTTCCCCCTTATCCACAAGACTCGTCATCCTATCAAAGGAAACATGTTGTAAACTCAATTCTCCTCTCATGAACTTCTATGAGAAATCTCAAATACGCAGTGAAATTTCATTACTTGTTCATGTTTTGATGGAGTCTGACCTTTTGCTAAATATAGTTAAATTTGTGAATTTTGTGTTTTAAAAAAAGGCAATTTTTTTTATACTTTCCTCTCCAGAAAGGTTGGTCTTTCATTTCCTGTGCTCCTAACATTTCCATAAATTTTAGTGGAACTTTCTGTTACACAAGGAATGCAGGATAGGGGCTACTCTTTATATGAAAGACTCTGAGTGCAGTCCTGGCCCTTTTGAAGTCAGTGGGGAGTTTTATCATTTACCTCAACAGGGTGAAGTTGCATGAACCCCCCCCCCCCCACACACAACTGTTGCAAAGAAACTAATTAACTGTTGGCTTTGTTTGTGCTTTACGGGGGCACTGTCAACTTGAATTTCTTATTGATTTTTCTTAATCGTTTTATATACAGAACCATTGAAATAGTAAATCCTGACTTAAATTGTATATTGAAGGCTTGGACAGCAAGGGATAGTGGACAGCTGAAGACCTAATACCACCTAATACCCCTTGCTCCACCAGTTATCTGTGTACAACCTCTCAGGTTCTAAACTCCTCCCAACGAACTAAAGTGAAGTCTTGGGGAGTAAATAAGCCTTCCTAGTAATTCTTTCCATCAGTTCTGCTCCAAGGTTCTTGCTGCATGAGACAGGAAGTACATATGCTGTCTAAACACCACATGCTGTCCAACCACAAAGAAAAGAAACTGAATATATTCCCACCATCTCGATTTCTTTCAGTTCAAGGAGCTGCTGATGTGACTGGTAACTAGGTTTAAAAAAAAACACACCAGACAAATGATTTTCTGTTGGGTAATGATTTGGTACTATCTCCTTCAAGTTAATCCTGTGCCTTATTATAAAATCTCCTAAAGGTGAGGGGCACTTTTTTCCAAGTAAACAGGAATGTTAGTGGCAAATTATTGTGAAATAATCTTTATTGTGAAATGGAGAATTCTGTGCAGTGAGTGAATATTCCTGAAGGCTTAATCCTACTGCAATGGAAAGCTGATTGACTAGTGTGAATGGACGGCTTTAGAATTTGGAATAACCTTCGGGTGATTCAGTTCTAGGATGGTATACGTTAGAAACAGAAACAGACAGGAGTGGAGGAGCTTCGTTGCTGCCCTAAATACCAGAGGCGTAATGGGAACATGATGATGAAGATGACAACTCAGTTAGGTACAATGATATGTTTAGCATCCAGGGAGAAAAACTACATACTCTGTTACCACTTATATTATCTCTGCTGGCCAAGGTAGCAAGAGCACTGATAACAGCTGAAAAAACCCAAATCTTTCAGATGAAAGATTATACTCAGTTTTGGAGACTCTTATGCAGCCACATGTTTTCTGCTAAGCCTCTTCTGTTTCTGTAAGGGTGATAGAATTCTTATAGATTGGGTGTAATCCTATTCCCATTGAAACCTATGGCAAAGTTCCTATTACCTTCAGAGGAGACAGGATCTCACCCATTATGTTAAACAAAACTAGATTTAAATTTATCTGGAGTTTTCAATTTTATACTATGTTTCACAATTGACAGTTTTGGATAATTAGTTCATGGCTGATTTTCCAGCTCAGATACAGCACAGAATGCTACTTTATGTGTGGAGTTAGCTGTAGCAAGTTAAATTGGTTTATTTATTCTTGTTTTCATCTTCATATAATTCAGCATTAGTGCATATTGACAAATTTAATTGTGATTGGTTGAAAAGCTAGAGGCTACTTATTTCATCACAGAGTTTCTATATAAACCTGACAATAATGTGTATTTTAATTAAGTTGTAGGTAGCTTTAGTGAGTGATTTTTTTGAAACTTCACAAGAAAAACAATAATGGGTGAACAGGAAGAAACAGAGTTTATGGTGAGAATGAAACATTTGCTAGTGTTTCTTACTTAAAGCAAATCATAGCATTGTAAGAGTGTGTCTTTTCAGGCTTGTAGAAACATAGTATATTAGTGAGGCATGCGGGTTATGCGTAACAAACAGAATCTGCCCTTAAATATAAGCACATAGGTCCCCTTTGAAATCATTGGGAAGTGCACCCATATGTAACTGAGAATAGAATACAGACCATATAACAAGATTTTATGAGTATCTTATGCAAGCTTAAATATCAGCCTATCCTGATGTGACCTGCCTATTATTAAACTATTTTGCTCTCTCATCGCTGTCCTACACTTCTCTCTGGTTGTGAATTTCACATAGTGCTCGGAAGCACTTTTTTTCCATCTTCATCTAGGCAAGATATTTTATCCATTCATCTCAAATGGAGACCTTTCTACAGTCATATATGTATTTGTTACCTTAGGCTAGGCTGAGGACTACTCTTGAAGACCAATGGAAGTGTCAACTAATGCATAATCATAGGCTCATAGAACTGGAAGGGACCTCGAGAGGTTATCTAATCCAGTCCCCTGCATTCAAGGCAGGACTAAGTGTTATCTAAATTATCCTTGACAAGTGTTTGTCCAACCTGCTCTTTAAAATCCCCAGTGATGGAGATTCCACAGCCTCCCTACGCAATTTATTCCAGTGCTTACTCACTCTGACAGTTTGGAAGTTTTTCCTACTGTCCAAACTAAACCACCTTTGCTGCGATTTAAATAATGTATGTGTCCACATTTTAGGAAGTATTTAGAGATGTGCTCTGTACCCTGCATTCTCTAAATCTTTGGATGCTTTAACACATTAAATATTTTTTTCCTGAACAGTTATCACTAAAATCTTATTTAGCAACAAAGAGATGCCCCTTAAAAGTGAAACCCTGGAGAACTGTCCATAACAAATTAAATAAACCACATGTTCTTGTTGGTTACCTGATCCTGCCTTCTGTTTGTCTTTAGATGTAGTTATATGCCTGTGCCTTTTCTGGATCTCTCTTTGACTTCAGTGAGCTTTATTTTAAGATACCCAAAGTTGTACATTCTTCTGGAACAGCACAGTGGCTATAGTTCATGGGAGCTGCCAGTATTTGTCACTTCTGAAAATTAGTCAGAGTGCATGTAAAACACATCACACCATGAGACCATATAATTTTAGAAGCCTGGGACTTTTTTGGCCTCTTTTGCTGTATGAAAATATTTTACTCAGGCTATCTTATTGTGATATAGTTTCTCCTGTAATGGACTGTGCTTTTATCTCCTGAACAAAGATATGGAGTATGCAATAGTTGCAGTTGTAAAAAATATAGTAAAAATAAATTGTTTTAAATGTCTATGAAGTAAGTTGTTTCTATTTTTTAACTATTTATATTTTTGCTTAAAATATACCAGACTTATTTGCACAAACTGTATAATAGTGTGGCTTAAGCAAACTTCTGTAGTTTGTATTCTACTGAATGTTGTCCTGAGCCCCAGGATCACATCTACGGGTCAACTGTCTGAAAAAGGGTGAAATACCTTCTTTATTGTCAACATGAAACCAGATGCACTGGTCCCCAGGAAGATGCTCAGGTTGTTCTCAGACATAACCTCTAACTAAATGTAATTCAAGAACAGTGTACTTATTACTGCATATAAAAGTGCATTGAATGCTGTATTTTTTCAATCAATTTAGCTGATTATAAGGATGCACAGTCAGGGTCGGCTCTAGGTATTTTGCTGCCCCAAGAACCTTTACAATGTGAAAAGGGAGCATCGTGGAATCTAGATGGCAAAAAAACTTTTCTCCCAATGGTTTGAGTGCACTTGATAAAAACAAAGGCTAGACATCACATCTAAAGTTTTGAAGTGGCTTGTAGAAGAAATATGTAACTAGAGGGTGAAATTTGCCTCAATGCAGTGCCATTACATAGGGGCCCCGTACCACTTAAATATTATGTTAAGGGTCAGATCCTCAGTTGATGTAAATATGTTTTATACTAACTGAGAATGTGGCCCTTAACATAGCATTTGAGTGCTACAGGTGTCTTTGTACGATCTCTCTGTTATGAGATGAATTCCATCCAGAACTATTTTTTCTTTACCTAGCTAACATCACACTAGATTTTTTCCCCAATACTCCTTGGAAGTTTGAAAGCAATTTAGAAGCAAGGCCACAGGTCTTGGAAATCTATGTTTCTATAGCCTGTTTCTTCACGCCATGTGGATAAATACTCAGATACCCTTACATTAAAATACATAAATAAAATTATACATTTAAAAACATGGACAACTTTAAAAGATTCTAACGATTTTTGAAAACTTTTTAAGCTTCTCCCACCACTGGTTAGGTCTGCTATTATATACATTCTGCAAACTTAATAGGGACACATTGCCATTCTTCAATAAACACAAATTTAAAGAAATGTCCCATTTCTTTCTTCACTTTGTAATTGAGACAGCAAACTGGCAATGGTAATTGTCCCAAAATGTACCCTGGAGAAACTGATTAATGTTCTATGGTGACAAAGCAAGTCTTCTAGGAAGTCTTTAATTTGGAAGGTGTAACTAATAAAAATAGAGAAGCTAAACTTTTGAAATTTAAAAATTAAATATAAGGGTAATTCGTTCCCACAAGAAGATAAAATTATCTATCCTTCAAGGTTGAGTGGATATAATTGCCCATCATATAAATCTCTTGACAAATAGTGCCATCAGGCAGCATAACACTAATAATTGTTCGATTACGTACTTTTAGCTTTTCAAATGGCCAGAGTCGTCATTATGCTCCTCACTAATAGATATACAGTGATAGTGATATAGATATACAGTGATTTGCCCTGCTATTCTCTATCCCAGGGAAATACAGACAGTTCCACAGTAACACATAAACAATTGCCTTTTAAATACAATGTACCCCTAATTCAACAAGATTCAGCTTAAGTCAATAAAGTTCTTAATTCCATAAGATTTGATCAGGATATTAGAAGATACTGTCAGTCTATCACAAAGGCCCTCTTTATATAGTCTCAATTTGTGCTCAACCAGAATCTGGCTGTAACTAGCCAGCTGTGAATTCCTAAAGGTTGGGGAAACTCTCAGCTGGCAGAAAGTTGGTAAAGGCACCATATATAACAACTTCCCTCACCACCAGCACCATCTTGGCATAGGAGATGAGTTGGGGGAGAGATGGTGTGTGATAACTCTGCTCTGCTATACCATTTCTTAGCTGCTATATGGCTTTCTAGGGGCCAAGTGCTGCTTGTGCAAATTAAAATACCCTCTAGGCTACTTGCATGTATCAGGGAGCAATAACAGGCTCATTAAAACATCCACAATTGTCCTATGCTGAGCAGAGCTTGCTTGCAGAAGGCAATATGCCCAGGAATATTGAAGTCACTAATTACAGTAATATGTTCACTAAAATACATCATTCCCTACAACTGTCAGTCGCACCTTATAATTTATCTGATTTTCCTTTTTATTTTATTTTTAGTTACCATAATTTATTATTTATACAGAACTGTAGAGGTGTGTGGCAGTTACAGACAAATAGTTTTACAATCTAAGGGTCTGATACTTGTCCTACTGTATGCTACTAAGAGTTTTCCCATTTACTTCAATAGCACTAATCATTAAACTCAATAGCAGCTTAATAGACACAATGTCCTATTTAAGTGACAGTTTTACTACTTAAATAGGTTGATTTGAGAGAAGCTCATTCTATATACCATTGCAAGTTTGTTTCTTAAAAGCATATACTGCCATTGTAGCATAAACAAACTGTTCTGATTTTTGAATGACCTAACTGCAGGTAGGACACGAATAATTGGGAAGACCTCATACAGGGTCGATTTACCTTATAATTAAGATCGCCTTGCCATAGCTCCAATGGAAATAATAGATTCAGTGACAAGATGGTGTTTTTTGTTTCTTCGTGCCCATGACTTTGGATGTTCTAGAACTCTTTACCCTGCTGCATGATCAGTGTTGGAGAGTTCATGGAGAGTTCTGAAGTTAAATCCTGGGATTCTAGCACAGAACAGGGGCTCAGTATGGCAACATCAGGGGATGTATAATTGGATCCTTCATGACAGTAACAACAAGGAGTCCAATGGCACCTTAAAGACTAACAGATTTATTTGGGAAATTCCCACAGATGTCCATAAGAAAGACAGAGACTCATTTGGCTTTGTGGTCAGAATTTTGCTCCAGCAAAACATGTTCATGATTTTTCCCACTTTCAATATTTTATAAACGTTTGCAAGTGTTTATAATATATAAAGATAAAATCTCTCAGGAATACCCCCCAAAAAACAAGGATTTTTATGGAAGTTCCATTTACAATTCTGTTCAGCTTCCTCCTATTTTTCAAAATTCATGTGTCTATCAGACATGGGAATAAAACTTAAAAACAGAATAACCTTTAATCATATTTATTACAAAAGAATGATTAATCTCTGATGTCTTGTCGGGTGTGATAATCTTGCCACCACCAACTGTTCATTCTGACCAGTAACCTAAACATAATATAAAATCACATGTCCATCTTCTTTCAGAGGGGATAGGACGTAGCACAACAGAGGAAAAAATTAATTCTCTTACGAAGACACTCTGTATAAGCTAGAGCTTAGTGAAATATTCACATTGAAACCAAACGCCCATGGCATTTGCTTGGTTTTGGATATTGTGCAAATTCAACATTTTAGAAGGTTTGGTTGTGAGTGAACTTAAGCCAAACTATGGTTTTGCCTTATATTCACAGGAAATTTGAGCCCAAAATGTGAGATGTACTCATGCAGATTGAATCTTAAGAAAATGATGAACGAACCCTTGCTAAACAAAAATGATGACACTTGCACATATCCAATCAGAAACCACTCAATCTCCAGACTTAGTGAATGATTCCATGGTAGTGATTTTCAGTGCTTTGAAGAGTACCCTCTACCCAGCCTCAGAAGCTTTAGCAATCAAACACCAGTATTGACTGGTAACAAGTACCTATGACTATATTCCTTAAAGTACTGCTCTTTGAAGACTTCGAAACAGGGAATGGGCTTAAAACAAGTTGTCTGTATTGGTAACATGAACATAAAACCGCCATGCATGTGAATTCAAAAATAAGGGTCAGGCGGCTTACAGAATGAAATGCTGCAAGTACTAGGAAATTCTGTGTGTAAAGCCCTAGAATTGGCCTTGCTTAAAGCAAAAGATTTGAGATCGAACTTAAAACTGAGTTGGTATCACTATAATTTGCAAACCCTTTCAAAATGAATACAACCATTTCTAATTCATCCAGTTTTTCCAAATTTTGCATTTTTGACATTTCTGCACAATTGTCTCCTGACTCCTTTGCAATAATTCTCATTGATTGCAATGCACTTCATCAGAGACAAAGCAATAAACTGCAGACTTCTGTGCTGCTAAAGTCAACATGTACAGTAGTTATGGTTTCATCTGATCTTTTCTTTTAGGTTTTGAAACAAGAACTTTCTAACCTGCCCTGAACTTCACAAGCTAATTGAAATTAGAAATGGGATGAAAAGTTCCATATTAATTTAGTTACCTAAGACACTAATGATATTTTACATCTATATAGAGATCTGGTTGGTAATTTCCCAATGAAACAGAGTTTCACAGAAGCATATCTGATTCAATGAACCTTCTACTAATTAACAGGCAGGGTTCCAAGAAAAACCTCCCTGGTTTCCTGTCAGGGCTGTCCATGGCTCGAAGACAGCCCCACCATGCGGTCTTCCTTGGAATCAGGGATCCCAGGACTTTCAGACTACCAGGACAGCTGGCTCCCCAGGTTCCCACACTGTTCCGTGGTGGGGAGCAGTGAAACTGACAAGAACCATGTACATTTCAGTCTATAGCTGCCAGGATCCAGGGAGCATATTTTGTTTCAGAAACACCATGTGTTGGTGTTTCCAAAACAGAATGTTATGGAATTTTCAGGTTGGAGGATATCTTTAAAGATATGACTTTGTTTCATATAGGAACAAAACCATATTTCAAAATGTCAAAATTCCCCCTGAACTGGAAATTACGAGTTTCACCCAGTTCTGTCTGTCTCTCATATATATATCGCCAACCACCTTATAAACATTGGTACAAATAAGTCTCTATTTGGAAGCTGTAGGGCTAGGGCTCTACTCCAAGCTTCCCATGCTGAGATATATTTACAGAGTAATTGTGTCTTTTCTTTAGTATCTGGATTCATTAAATATTTCTGTGTCTCTGCTCCTCGCCCTCCCACACATATTGGCCGTGCTTCATTGGTTGGTAGAGGGACAGGCTGGGCCATGCTTCTCCATACCCTTTTTAGATGACAAAGGCAGATTCTTTCAGTTCCTGTACTAAGGGATCACAAGGACTCAGATTGTATGAGGGAATCCTCTGAAGTACAAGGGTATGGGGAAAAATTCCTTGTCCTCAATCTCTCACCCAGCCACATTACCAACCCTCCTCTTTTCCAGGCCTTTATGTGCACATTGGTATTTTGTTAGGGTGCACTTGCCCCTGATTTCATTTTCTACTATTAAGTAATGCTAGAACAAAATGTATTCATTTATTTTGCTGTATATAGTAAAACACTCTCAGATTCTTATTCCCAATTGCAAATTTCCCATTCGTATTTCTTCAGTTTTATTTTTACCTTTTATAAACATGAGCTTAGACCTTAGCCACTTTCATTCCTCCTCAAGCCTGGGTTGTGTTTACAATAGGTATTATTTTCATGTAAATAGTTTATGAATATGATTACACTTCAGAAAAGCATTCAATTACTCCTCCTTTCCCATCTGGAGCATTAGCAGAGTTGATAACCATGGATACGCACAAAGCATGGCTACTCCATGGTAGGACTCAGATGTCTGGCATCATTTTTCTTGGCAGGTTCTAGAGGGAAATGTGCTGATTATAGTGTAGCTGACTCTTCATCTTTTGCTTGGTAAAAGCTGCAGTGAATTGGAGCTGCCTGATTATTTGAACACTTTGTCTTTCACATGTATTCTGTTATGAGAAATTTGTACAACTGAGAGTATCTGGTGTGACTGAGAATTACAACAATATGGTGTTTGCTTTCTCCTGAAATCCAAGCTTCAGAGCTCACATAGAAAATTTCATGGGTACAAAAGATACATTGTCCTTTCAAGCCACCTGAACCTATTTGTCAGTCACTTGTGCCCTGAGGGTGGTTTTGTGTGTGGAGAAGCTGGAGTTGGCTTTGCAGCCATTTCTCATAGAAAAATAAATTATACTTTTATAGAAACAACTGTGCCATGTAATGATTATTAAGAGCAGAAGCAGGTGTAAGAACAGGTCTTAAAATGGTAGTTAAGTCTTGGAATCGTTAAGGTATTTCTGTAATGCTGCAGCTATGTTTTTAAAGCAAAGAGACTGGTAGAAATTATGAAAAAAGAGGAACCAGGTAAATATCTTCTAATCTCCCCTAAAATAATTTTAGAGTAGAAAGAACACCTATCTAGAAAGAAAATACAATATCTTAGTGAGCTGAGTTTCTGACTCACAAGTCAGTGAGAAGCATAGATAGTTAACAGCCGGTTTCAAAGTTGAATGAGTATTCAAAATAAGTAATTTATACAGTCCTACCAGAGTGGTGCTTACTGAAGTGATGCCATTTAAAATAATACCATATGGTGTTTAGTGCTTCATTTAGCCAAATTTTCCAACCTACCAATGTGCCTCCAAACATCTGTGCTTGCTGGTACTGAATTATTACAGGTTCAGAAATGTATCTCAACTAATTATTACAAACTCTGCTTAAAAGTGTTTTTCAAGAGGTGACACCGCTTAGCCAAAGTCAGAATGTAAAATAATTTTTTGTGGTCATTTTATTAAAATAATATATTAAGTGCCAATATTCAAAATCACACAAGTATAAATATTAATAAAATAACCAGCGATTGTTCCCACTGCCCCTCCCCATGTTGGAGGAAACATGCTGAGTAAGTTGACCTGAACAAAAAGGAGGCTGCTGTTTTGAAAACAACATCAGAAAAACTCTGCTCAGGAAAGGAATTCCAGAGGTAGAATCCTACCACTGTGAAGATCCTAATCCTGTCCTAACCTTAAACATGAAGACTAAGGACAATCTGTCTCACCTCCGCTATCTTGACCAATATGTGGTTCTCCAGTCAGTATAGCTAGATAAGACTTGGAGCACATCTCTTGAATTATTGGCAGAAAGTGAGATTTGGCAAACTAGAAGATGGCTATAACTAATATCTATGTTCATGCCATGGATTTCTATGATCATGTGAGAGCTGGACCCATCTTTTTTCCTTTCTTCCTCATTTAACCTTGAACCATGCTTGTAGAACAGAGCCCAAAACAAAGAGAGCCCTGGAAACACACTGCCCCTCAAATGACCTTCAGAGAGACTCCTGGTTGTTTGGGGAGAATAATTGGCAGCACCTTGTGTGCTGCCTGCTATTCTCCTGCATGGCCAGCTGTAGTGGGGAAATGAAACCAGGGCTCCAAGTAATCCTTTCTCACTCTCCCTGGGAGCAACTGTGGTGCATTTCCTGCATTACCTGGACACAAGTCAAGAGCTGATATAAAGAACGGAAATCCTATAACAATAAGAAGCATCCCTAACATGGAACAGAGAAGGAGAGAGCGGTTATGTACTCCCTGCTATTCCAAGGCACAATCCAGGTCTAAACTAACACATGCTGGTTTTGAGTATGCATCCACATTCATCACTATTTACTTGCTCCCTTTTCTACAGACTCATTTAAGAAGAACTCCCCAAAATGTAAGAGAATCTTGTTTAGAATGAAATATTAGTGATACAGTGATAATTTCCTGTTTGGATTGAGAGATTAGGGCCTGATTGTGGGCTGAGTATGAACAACTCTGTTTATCCCCTTTTCTAATTCGTAGTCAACATGTTATGAAGCCAGTAGTCTCTGCCAGAATCTCACCTTTTAATTCCTCCCTGTATAGACTTGCTGTCCATCATAGGTCTTTAGTACTGGGGTGGAGGCACTCGGATTTGCAGAGGATAATTAGTTTATTCAGGAAAGGTACAAGTATTAAGGTGTGTAGCCTGGTGGGCTAACTTACCTTTATTATATTCACTGTTTTGCATTTTATTCCGCTTGATTAAATTCAGCAGTAATGCAAGGAACTACAGCTTCAGCAGTTAGCATGAAGCTTGAGGCCTATGAATTTGGCATAGATAAATTTATGTAATTTATAAGTTTGGGGGAACTGGAAATAGACTGTGGGGGGGTGGTGGAATGTGTGGATTTTGTCCATAATGACATCATCAAACCACAGAACATGAACTGACACCAGCTTTGGGAAGGTTTTGGACAGAATATCCAACCATAAGACTGACTTATATTATAATGGGGTGAAATCATAAATACACTAATCTATAGAAGAAGGGCACCTTAACATTGGAGATGAAATACAAATAAGGAACAGAGGAGAAACCCCTACTGAATATGCATTAGACATGGTAACATCAGCATAACATATTATAAAAGTGGTATCCCAGGGCAGTAGGGAAGAGAGATGCAGCCCTTGGGGAGGGGCCAGAATGATGGCCACTGGTGAAGAGGAGGAAGGAAATGGTGATGAGGAAGATAATGGCTAACATTTCAGGTTGTTCTGCAAGGGATGGCGTGCGTATGGATGTTCAGATATACTTTCTGTATTATCTCTATCTACCTTACTGAGTTAGAGTATGTGTTACTTTGGTAAATGTATTAATACATTATTTGTAAATATAAAAGAGTTCCTATAGTGCGAGTGTTGCACCTGTGCACATCGGGGTTCCCAACTATCTAATAATTTTAATAATACTGGGCCTGATCTTGGATGAGAACCTGCCGACTCTCGAAGTGACAACTGGGAATTGTATTCATAATCTATAGATCAGGCTACAGGTGCTTGCCTGCTGATGTTCAAACATTTGCGGGAGGCCTCTTGTAAAAGGAGACAGTTTGCCACCCAATCCTTTTTGTCTACATTGTTTTGTTATTGCAGACCAAAGGCCAAGTCCTGTGGGCTTCACACTAGAAGCTACGTTGGCTTCAGTGGAACTACAAGTAAGCAAGGAGACCAGAATTTGGCTGTAAATTGACAATAGCAGTGCTACATGCACATTGTTAGGATTTATATAAAGTTGTGTTCCACATGGCAGGTTTCCACTCACATTATGTGCTTTTGAAAGCTAGAATGCAAGCTATGAACATGGATAAAGAACTAGATTTTAAAACAGTAGGCACAAAGTACTTGATAATGGACCAACTCAGTGTGTTTAACCGAGGGAGAACTAAGTGAAGTCTCACAAGGATTATTGTTTGATTCTGTTTTTAATTTACTTGAATGGCCTAAACAGTGGGAGCCAAATGTGAACCAGCAAAATTTGCTGATAATAAAAAAATTGAGGGAGTAATAAATGCCGCGCTTACAGCAGGCGAGCAAAAGAATTGTGAGCTACTTTTAATTAGGTGGGCATGTGGGGATTCAACATACCATATCAGCTAGTATGAAGTAATCTACTCTGGGAAAATAATAAACATGAACTTCAAGTGATTGGCACAGAACTGCCGCACAAGTGGCTTGAAAAGTGTTAGCATAGATTTCCCCCTTCCCCCCAAGTATGTCTAGATCATGGTTCTCAAACTTTTTTTTTTTCACGGACCACTTGAAAATTGCTGAGGGTCTCGGTGGACCACTTAATGACCTTTCCAAATGTTGTTTGTACCGTTAGCTAACTATTGTAAAGCACTTTGGATAAAAGTGCTATATAAAAAAAAACCCTTAATAATAAACTCTTTTTGTTCTACAAATAAAAGCACACAACTCATATTTTAATATCACTAGCCTTGCCTTTCTAATGTGATGGAAGTGCCCTCTCCCTACCGCCATGGACTGAGAAGGCAGGGGTTCTCTCCCCAGCACAGCAGCCACAGAGCTTAGGCTGGGAAGGAGGGCTCTCTCTCCCTGGCATCTGCAACCCTGGAGCTGGGGAAAGTCACCTCTTTCTCTGGCTGTCACAGCCCTGCACATCCCAATTCCCTCCACCTTTTCTTCTCATCCCATTGCTCCCTCCCACCTACCCTGTATTCCCCCCAAGGCCACCACCTCACCTGACATGCGTCTTCTCCAGGGTCTAGGCACCTAATTAGTGGAGCCACGCAGGTGTGGGATTAGGTGGGTGGCCCTTCATAGTCTTGTATACAGCCGCTCAGGCGCGCATTTTAGAGGGAATTATCCGCGGACCCCCTGAATGGAGCTTGCGGACCACTGGTGGTCCATAGATCACAGTTTGAGAATATCTGGTCTAGACAATTATTCGCGGAAGTGTTTTGTTTTTAAAACAGATGGCAAAACTGTCAAGAGCTCCTAAATCCCATTTTCAAAAATAATTTAGGTTGATATTTCCACTCTTAAAGGTGTCTCAATGTATTACCCTTTGACCATAGGCAATAGGACAAGTGCATAAATGGATATTAAAGAGAACCAAATGTGAATGTGCAACGATTAGGACTCTGTATGGCCTCCCAAGTAAGTTCCTTAACATAAACTGTCTCAGAAATACTCAAGGCCCCTGTTCTGTTATAGCTTACGTACAATACAATGTATCTTTCCATACCCTTTACATGACACAGGTGACTGTGTGACACTGTTGCATTCAGTAATACCTGAATATGTTGCCTGAATAAAATTAGAAAGCTGGGGACAGTATTAGCATTATGTGCTGTAAAACACAGGGATCTGGTTTCCTGGTCTTTCATATCTCAGACCAGAAGGAAGCCCAAAGGTGCTACAGAAGCAGCTTTCTCATTTGGATGTCCCAATCTATAGCAGCCTTTATTGATGAATGTGGATAGAAAGCACTTTAAGTACAGTCTTCTCCCTCCTTTCAGGTAGGGGATGCTGGTTTTTTTAGGCCAGGATACAGGTAAAGATGGGAATGTTTCCACTGGCAGAGAGCTAATATGCTCCGTCAAACAGGTGTGTGTGTGTGTGGCTGGGCTGCAATGTTGAGTCATGGCCCTGTTCTCTGGCAGGCTTTGAGTCGTGTGTCTGAAAGATCCTTGTCTCCTATTTTAGGTTAAAATTTATCTTGGACCTTTTAATGTTAGAAATTATTGGGCCAGATCCTCGGCTGATGTAAATCATAAAATTCCATTAACTTCAACAGAGCTATGCTGAAATAGATGAGCTGAGCATTCTGCCTAGTAGCTTCACTCAATTGTAGAAGCTAAAATCATACAAAATGTCAGTTATTATAGACATTAATGGCAGAAGTAGCAGGTGTGTGGAGCAGAACGCAAGGTCTGCACTACCCCATGTACCAAGGTACTTAAATGAAATCCTATTGTGATAGTGAATTGATTTAAGCCCATACATAGTTCTTATTATTTATTATTAGTTCCTTTTTGTTTGAGTCCTTTATTTTGGATGTTTGTCCAACATTTGGGCCTTTATAGCTTTAGCTCTTCCGAAAAGAGCTGGACAAGATGGAGACACACACAAAGTGCAGACACACCCTAAACTGAAGTAATTTACACCTTCTACCTTGTCCCCAAACAGAGTGTCGATTATATCATCTTACACTCCTTGGATTTGTCATGAGGATAAAAAATCTTTTTTAAGCATGTTAGCCAGTACATTTTTTAGTATGTGTAGCTGGTGGAGTTGAAGCCTAGGAAGTAGCATAGGTTCAGTTTTTCCCCTGATGAACAATTGGCCAGACGCATTCTGTGTGTTTCACCTTTTTCTGAAACAAAAGAGATTGGCTATAGCTGGAGATAGGACACCAGGTTGGGTGGGCTACTGCCTTTTTCTACGTGCCTGGCTGGTGTGTTTTTCTCACATGTTAAGAATCAAACTGATCTCCAGATCTAGAATCAGGAAGGAATTTCCCCCTGTTCAAATAGATGGGATCTTGGGTCTCCCTCCTCCCCGTAGTATGGAGTGTGGATCACCTGCTGAGATCCTCAGGGCATATCTCACCTGATCACTTCCCTGACACTGTAGGGGCCCTGGGCACTGGTGCTCTTCAGTCTCTTGTTTGCTATTTATGGCACACAACAGGTTAATCTCCTGAGGACTGAAATGTTTTAGTCTATTGAAAATCATTGGGCTCAATATTGAGGTTTCAGGTTGAAATTTAATATACAGGTCATATGTATACTAGCTGATCTAATGGTCCCTTCTGGCCTTAAACTCTGTGGAAAACTATTACCTGAAATCTGCTTAATTTAGACTCACATCTTCTCTACCAATAATGCAACTTGATTCACATTTATATATAGTCCTCTTTCACAGACTGAGTCAAAGGAAGACTTAGACTCTGTAGACTTCTAACACTCACATATTTTGGGGAGTCTATATCAGAGTAGTTTACACTAAGGTACCAGAAGCAGATGTAAGTTAAAGTAGAGAGTGAACCTTAATGTAGGGCTGAATCATTAATGTTCATTCTCTACTTTAACTTACCTCTGCTTTTGGCGCCTTAGTGTAAACTACTCCAATGTAAACTCCTAGAATATGTGAACGTAAGAAGGTCTACAGGGTCTAAGTGACACCATTCTATACATCTCCTTTGAATTCAACTGCGCTCGTCCCACTGCCCTAAGAAAGAAAAGAGGAGGTGCGTGTGTTACATGAGTAGAGTGAAAGCAAAGCAGGTACAGTCACTGTGCAAATAGAGATGGAAGTGAGCAACCCCAAAAGTATATTCTCTTCTTCCAAAACATTCACAGTGAAATAAATCGTGAGCATATGCTAAGGCTGACCCTGAGCAGCTTAATAACTTCTGCAGCCTTCCGCTGTGCCATATGTTGCCAGTGGAACTCTTCATTTCTCCACGAACACCAAGCAATCCCTCTAGGCTTCCCTCTGCACTCTCTCCCAATTACATCAACATCCATACACATGCTGACTGCAACAGCCAATTCATACCTTTCTCACAGGAAAACAAATATAAGGAGAGATTCACCAAGTCCAAATTCCACTGTAAAATATTTTCTGCTTTCAAGGACTATTTGCTAATGTTAACATATAATACCATTTGTTGTTGCCTGAAAAGCTGAGCTAAAAACTGTTCCATATTATCCAAACACTGTTAATCCTTTATGACTTTATATACAACTAAGTGAAAACATGCCCATTTGTATAGTTGTTACGGTTATTATAATGATTATTTATTATAAAATTTCTTGATATAGCTCCAGAAATTCTGGTTGGATTATTTTAGGAATCTCATGTATTGTGATCCCATGGCACAAACTTGATGCCACTGTCCCTTCCCTATGAGACTAACATGCTAGGATTGCTGGAGTGGCTATTTAGAGGCAGGATAGTGAAAAATACTGTATTTCTAGATAAGTATGTGACAAGTAAAACTGCTCATATTCCGTGATGACTTCTGTCACAGTTTATAGCAATCTGTATTTCCACCTTGTGGACTGGCAAGGGCACCCACTTCTAGGTTTCCACTCCTTTAAAGAATCAATGCACATGCTAATATGCTTACCAGAGATCACCTCAACTCCAAAAAGTGCTCCCCACCCTGCAGATATTTTCTAGAAAACCCACTCAACTTTCTTTGTCCCAAAAATGTCTTTTTGTCTGGCACATTGTTTAAAATAGTCCTTTGAAGCTCCTATTGCTTCCAGGGTTTACACTGCCCGTGTCTCCCCCTGGAGATGCTACATACAATCCCACAACATTTGAGATGCTACATACAATCCCACAACATGTGTATTTTTAATACAGTGATCTCCTAAGATATTTAAGCAATTCAGTCAGGTTTAACTGAATTCAATATGAATTCAATATGGTTTGTCCAGTATATTGCAGGTAATTGCTACATCTATCATAGCTTCATCATACAGTGTTCTCGTGCTGAATAATCTCAACAGTGCTAAGGGAATTATTTGTTATGGTGCTCTTTTTAAAATTATTCTCAAACCAGTCCTTATTTCTGAAGATCTATCTACCAATGTGTAACTATTTATCTAACAGTTTGGACAAACAGTTCTTTTGCTATTTGTCACGTATAATCATTGTCACCTAGGTCACATGGTATAATTTCCCCTCCCTGATAGAATGATTGAAACTTTTTAAACCATAGAGTAACAAATAATAAAAAATATTTTTGTGCATTAAAGCCCTCATTCACATGTGAATGTGGATATTTGTATGCCTGTTCATGACTACAAAATAGGAATATATAATGGCGGAATCTAATAGTGGTTAGGTTTTGTGTATATGTTTTCCATTATTCGACCAGCCCTACCTTCCAGTTCCATGCAATGAACTAGAAAGAAGGTGTGTTTTTCCCATTTTGGGACTAAGGTATAGAGAACAATGTGATAGTTGGAACATATTTTATATTATTTTGTTAAAAACAAAAAAAAGACAAAGTAAAACCCCATGACTGTATTTGAAATGCCTCGTGTTTTATTATTTATTACTCATTCTATTCCAATGCCAGCAAGTATCTGAATATTGGTAGGCTTTGATGTTCAAAGCCATCTAGGGAACTTGGGTGTTAGAGCCAATTAAAAATTTAAAATTTTAATTTTAATGGGCATTAGGCATACAGATCTCATGTATGGCTTTTGAAAATATCAACTGAAATGTATGAGTTTGAGATGGTAGAACTCATTTTGGTAGAAACCTATGAGTTTTAGCTTCAGAAGGAACTGAAATCTTTGAGTATGCATTTAACTACGGAGGCAGTATGACCCAGTGGATAGACCACTAGATTGGGACTCAAGAGATCTTGGTTCTGTTACTGGCCTGCTGGATGACTTTGGAGAAATGACTTCAAGTGCACTGTTCCTCAGTTTCCCCATCTATAAAATGGGGACAATTATACTGATTTCTCTTGTACAGCACTTTGAGATCTGTTAATGAAAATGATTATATATGAGCTAGGTATTATGTTTATTAATAACAGATGGTTCTGAGAAAACATGAGTTGTAGATGGTTGTATGTTTTTGTTTTCATTTTATTCTTCTGGGAGTCCAAGAAGAATGTCACATTATAATTTCAAATAAGACTCATGATTGTTTGCATAGCACAGTCTTCTGTGAACTTAGAATTATGTTTCAGAGGTTAGAAAGGGAAATATGTTTGCAGTAGATGTTACATTATACTATAGTTATCTCATTATTTTAGCACATTGACCAAATGAGATGGCCATTGTCTTTGCTGATACATCAGGAATTGAAATAGGCGCCTCCAGAGCTAAAAGCATGAACTGTAACACCTTGAGCTAAAGAGTTCATGATCTGTAGGTGCCGGGTGGGGCTGTAATAGGCTTGTATCCTTTCTGGACCAGGCACAGCAGACAGTCTGTAAAACAGAACACTTGTCAGTGAGTTTCATGAGCCTTGCCAACATAATGGACCATTGTACAATAAGAGGATCTACTATAGGGACGTACATCCGACAAAGTGGGTATTCACCCACAAAAGCTCATGCTCCAATACGTCTGTTAGTCTATAAGGTGCCACAGAACTCTTTGCTGCTTTTACTATAGAGTAGTAGAGTTGGACTGGATCAAATAAGAAAGAAGATGGGCATTGCTATGTATCTGGTAGGGTGATAGATACAGATTATTACAAATTAAAATGAAAAGTAACATTAAATTATGCCAACTTTCCTCCCAGTTTATACTGTTTTTAGACTAACAGTGTTTCTGCAGTTTCCTTTACACACATTTTGACACAAATTGTGGTATGTTCTCCCACAAATAATATATATGTGCTATCTTGCCTGCAGTAATAAGGTTGGTGGTTGAAATATTCATGCTGGGGGAAAACAAATTGGTATATGGTTGTCTGATTAAAGTTTCATTGCGTAATTCCAGACTGTGGAAGCTATGACATTTTCTTCCTCTGGGTGATAATTTTTGGAGCAAATCAGTTTGTGAAGTGACCCTGTTTCACAATATAGCCTGCCTCCAATACATATCTGCTGTTAATTAGTCAATCTGATATGTTTTGAACATTGTTTTTAACCTTTCATTTTTTCAGTAATGATAGCAAAAGTGGTAAAGGAAACTTATTTTTACATTAAAATTGATATGCCAGTTTAAGTGGTTACTGTGGTATTTTAGTTGACACCCATCAGCAGCTGGACTTAAAAATCTTTGCTAATGGAGTTAATCCTTTCTGGGTCTGTACTTGGCTTCCTAACCTTTACTATACATTATTCATTACATTAATGGCCAATTTCACAGTTTTCCAAGTATTGCTTAGGAGATGATACAACTGAATCATAATACTAAAGTGAAATTGAAGAGCTAGCCAGGAAATGTAATAAAAGAACTACTCTGAAGAATCATTGTACAGTTTTGTTATAAAATTGTACACTTTTGAAGATGTATGTTACCAAAATGAACATTCAGTTTGAAAAAAGGCAGTTTAATATTTCAGTTTATGTAAACACCCAAGCCTTTACAAATGCCTCCAATTAGAGTTTGTACTCCAGTTTACATTTATTCATTTTATATGTTTTATATGCTTTATTAAATTGTTTAAGACTTTATCAACTGCATGACAAACATGCAGAGATATTTTATGCTTGTTTATAGTGAGAAAGCACAATTTCTATTACCCTGATATATAATATCCACTTTGTAAAAATACTTTCTAAAAGTATAAATATTAGGGCTGTCAAGCGATTAAAAAAATTAATCACATGATTAATCGCATTGTTGAAACAATAGTAGAATACCGTTTATTTAAGTATTTGGGGATATTTTATACATTTTCAATTTTTTTTTAAATTATAACGTAGAATACAAAGTACACAGTGCTCACTTTATATTTATTTTTGATTATGTGAGTATTTGCATGGTTAAAAACCAAAAGAAATAGTATTTTTCAATTCACCTAATACAAAGAGTGCAAACTCTTTATCATGAAAGAGGAACTTACAAATGTAGAATTATGTAAAAAAAAAAAATACACCAAAAACCCTGCATTCAAAACAATGTACAATTTTAGAGGCTGGATGTCCACTCAGTCTATTTCTTGTTCAGCCAATCGCTCAGACAAACAAGTTTGTTTACATTTATAGGAGATAATACTGCCCGCTTCTTGTTTACAATGTCACCTGAAAGTGAGAGCATGTGTTCTCATGGCACTGTTGTAGCCGGCGTCACAAGATATTTACGTGCTAGATGTGCTAAAGATTCATTTGTCCCTTCATGCTTCAACCACCATTCCAGGGGACATGGGTCCATGCTAATGATGGGTTCTGCTCGATAACAATCCAAAGCAGTGCAGACTGACACATGTTCATTTTCATTATCTGAGTCAGATGTCACCAGCAAAAGGCTGATTTTCTTTTTTGATGGTTCGAGATCGGTAGTTTCCACATTGGAGTGTTGCTCTTTTAAGACTTCTGAAAGCATGCTTCACACCTCGTCCCTCTTTGATTTTGGAAGGCAATTTAGATTCTTAAACCTTAGGTCGAGTGCTGTAGCTATCTTTAGAAATCTCACATTGGTACCTTTTTTGCGTTTTGTCAAATCTACAGTGAAAGTGTTCTTAAAAAGAACAACATATGCTAGGTCATCATCTGAGATGCTTTAACATGAAATATAGGGCAGAATGCGGGTAAAACAGAGCAAGGGACATACAATTCTCCCCCAAGGAGTTCAGTCACAAATTTAATTAGCGCATTATATTTTTATTGAGCATCACCTGCATGGAAGCAGGTCCTCTAGAATGGTGGCCAAAGCATGAAGGGGCGTACAAATGTTTAGCATTTCTGGCATGTGAATACCTTGCAATGCTGGCTACAAAAGTGCCATTCAACTACCTCTTCTCACTTTCTGGTGACATGGTATATAATAAGAGGGCAGCATTATTTCCTGTAAATGTAAACAAACTCGTTTGTCTTCGCGATTGGCAGAACAAGAAGTAGGACTGAGTGGACTTGTAGGCTCTGAAGTTTTACATTGTTTTGTTCTTGCGTGCAGTTATGTAACAAAAAAAATCTACATTTGTAAGTTGCACTTCAAAGTGATTTAACTATGGTACTTGTATATGGTGAATTGAAAAATATTATTTCTTTTGTTTATCATTTTTAAAGCGCAAATATTTGGAATAAAATAATATACACATTGATTTCAATTATAACACAGAATCTAATTTAATATGAAAATGTAGAAAAACATCCAAAATATTTAATAAATATCAATTGGTATTCTATTGTTTGTGTGATTAAAACTATGATTAATCACAATTAATGTTTTTAATCACAATTAATTGTTTTGAGTTAATCACGAGTTGACTGCAATTAACTGACAGCCCTAATAAATATTGTAAAAATAAAAACAATTTCATGTAAAATGTATTTAGCAAGCATATTAAAACATTATTTGATAAAATAACTGTCCCATTCTAATACAAATGGTAGCAATATGAACGACCTCCCTCTTCTGATGCAGAGCTCTTAGGGACAATTATGGAACCCTTACTCACACAAGTAGTAATGATAGTAATACTAATATAGGCCTCAGCTCAATTAAGTATTCCCATTCGATACAACATTTAAGCGTGAGATTCAGACTCAATGAAGTCAGTGGGATGTAAGTACACGCTTCAGTGCTGTCCTGAATATATGGAATTAAGCAAGTGTTTAAGTGCTGTTCTGAATTAAGGCCATCGTGTATTATTCTGTTGAAGTCAATGAGTGTATTTGTGCAGGTGACTGCTTGCCAGTGTGAGTAAGTAGCTCACATCTGGCTCTGCAAAACCTGCAGCTTCCCCTCAGAGTTGTAGGTGCTCAGCACTTCTGAAAATGAGGCTCTGATTTAGAAGGAGTTGTGTTTTTTAAGCAGGCCATACTTACGCACTAACAAAAATATACTAGACAGGATGAACCACATGTAATTGTATAATAACTGCTAGAAGAGTCAGTTGTGAATCATAAAAAGATGAGGGAGACCAAGACACATGTTAACTGTAAGAAACATCAGACAGATGGAAATTAATTTTTAAAATTCCAGAGAAGTATCATTAATCCCAAAACAGTGTATTGAGGATTCCCATATGACTACTCTGCATTCAGCTCATCAAGCATAAGCCATAACTTTTCATAAAGTGATAGTTTGTTCAGCCTCATGTGATTTTTCTTTCAGCCGTGTCCAACAAGCTATGACTTAATACATATAACCTATAACGATTTCCATGAGAGAGAGGGAGCAGTTTTTTTAATCATTAGAGGAAGAGTGTTCTCAAGACTAAAGCTTATTAAAATAGTGAAATAATTCTGGGGATGTATTTAGTAAATATTTCTTAATCTGTCTTTGAAATAGCCATCATCAGTGATGAAGGCATTTGGTATATGTGATTCCACACATACTGGGCTGACCAAATTAATGCAGCAGCAAGTGCTTTTCTGTACAAAAACAAAGGCAACTTTGCATTATTTTCTCAATAAGTAAATGGCAAAAAGCAGCAGAAGAGAATCTTGGGAAATAGTCTGTTCTAGATAATGAGTGTTCTTATCTTCAACTGAGCACAATGTAGTAATTCAAAGCAACACATTTCTGAGCTATTCTTTGTAATTTTCAGATGAGGAAACCAAGAAACAAAAAGGTTGAGTCACTTGCACAAAGTCAAACAAGAAGTCAGTGGAAGAGGTATGAACAGAACCCAATAGACCTGCTTGTAGTTCCTTGCTATAACCAGTATGTGTTACCCTATTTTTACACACTGACACTTGTTGATTTACTAATATGGTTAATAATATGATTAATATTAATATCCCTTCTTTGCATCTATTTATTTTTCTTTTTGTTCTGTAAACATCCTTTTGTAAATTAAGGGGAAAGGCCTTTTCATTAAATGGAGGTAGAAATAAGATTATTCATACAAAGGAAAGGTTATAAGAGGACAATTGGAAAGTGTGTATTTTCAAAACAATATTGACCTGTGTCTCAGGTAGCTGGCTCTTGAAGGAGGTCAGGCACCCAGCCTGCGTGTGACAGGCTCTACTAAGGAGAATGAGCCAACCCAGATCCACGTGTGAGTAACTAGGTAGGTGGCCGGGCGCAGGGCTGTCCTTACCCATACACAAAGTATGCAGATGTGTAGGGTGCCAGGAAACTTGGGACACCAAATTTCCTGATGCCCTACGCAGCTGCTCCAGCCCCTGCCCTGCCTCTTCCCCAGGCCTTCCACCCCACCTCTTCCTGCCCCTGAGGACTGCAGCAGGGCTGGGTCTGCACTCACCGGTGGCAGGAAGTGCAGGGCACCCGGCCCCAGCTGCGCTGCCGGTGAGTGCTGGGGGGTGGTTCCCCCTTCCCCTCCCAAGCCAGCTCCCCCGCTCCCCCGCAGAGACCTGGGGCCAGCCCCCCTCACCTTGGGAGGCCTGCCCCCACCTCCCTCGGTGGGGTGGCTGCATAGGGCCCCAGAATAACTAGGGATGGCCCTGGCTGAGTGGCAGTTAATTACTTAAAGAATATTTAGGCCTACTAAAGGGGTTATGTGGGCTCAGTCAGGAGGCTCTGGAAGACGGAGAGGAACTTCTCGGAACAGGTTAGAAAGCTTACCAGAAAAGGAGACCTAGGAAAGGGCTATAAGGGGCCAAGTCCTAGGGAGGCCCAGTCCCAGCAAAATTATGTTGAAGGGAAGAACTCTAGGTCATTGGGGAACTACAAGCTGCTCCAGGGAAGAGATACAGCAGTGTGACCTCTTCAGGGGCCCTGAGTCTAGAGAAGGAACTCTTACCTAGGTGATGGTAGGATGCATGACTCCAGAGGAAGATCAAGGATTAAGAGGGTTTTAGTGGTGAAGAGCCTGGGTGGAGGACATGGAGGGGCTCAGTTAAGGGAAAAATGACTCAGATTAATTTGTCCTGCCTCCTTCCCACCCTACTCTCCCTCAGCTAAGATGTTTTTGCACATCCTGGTTAGTGTTTAGTTAGATAAACTAGCCTCCTGGAGGGGCACTGTTTACTGTATACAAGCCTCATTGAACTTATTGATAGCCCATAAGGGCTCAGATTTGTTATGCTGGTCCATGGCCTTTGAGTCGCATTGGTCTACTTGCTGCTTTTGGATATCCAAATAGTCATAGATGCAAAATCACTACCCATTTCTTTCTGTGTGTGGCTGGATGATTGCACCTTATCCTGTCAGACAAAAATCAGATCATGGGGTTCCATGTGTTCATGGCCTGTAACCTTAACTACTGCAGCTGATTATATCTAGGAGTGAAGCTACACTATGTGGAAAAGCTGCAATGGTACAAAACACAGTAGCCTATCTACTAAGCAATACAAGTCATCACCCCACTGCTCTGCTTCCTGCGCTGTGTCTCCATTGAATACCAAGTCCACTTCAGTGTGTCTGATCTGATATTCAAAGCCTTCCATGAGCGATTGCCTCTCTCAGTACATCTTCGATCCACTGGAACAATGAAGTGGTTGAGCATAGGGAATGCCCTTGAGACCTTACTCAGGAGCTGGACCCAGACTGTGGAGCTCACTCCCAGATGAGAATGATTTTTAACCTTGCTATATGCAGGAGTAAAAGCAAAACTCATTTATGTGGCCTACCTCTCTCTCACTCACAAAATAACAATAATGATAATTATATGTACCCTTTAGCTTGAATCTTTTTTGGAAGGAAGATAGGCCATTTTTTTATTCTTATAAAAGTTTGGATTTGCTCAGATACTATTGTAAGTGGAGGCAACGTAAGAAACTGTTTGTAGATAAAATGCGTCTAACAAAAATAAAGCAGGAAACAGTAATCTCTTGCTTATTGCAATGAATTATGCTTTTGTATATCCTTTCCAAGGCTCTTCTGATTTCAAGTGATTTAGTTAAACCATGTTTCCTCTACAGACTGAAAAATCAGTTTGATCATATGAAAGCTTTGAAGGAATCAGCACATGGATTGGATCAGTGACTCATTCTGTAGCAAAAAAATATTAACAATGCAAGTTGTGGGTCATAAAGCTGATCAGAGAAGTAAGAAACAAAGTATAGAAAGGTTTTTATTTTCTCCAACTTATCTCTCTGTCCAGAAACCTCTAGTGGTAGCTTCAAACTTAAGGAATCTTCAGATTCACACTTTTGATAGAGCAAAGTTAATAAGCATAGGTCACTGCTTAGCAAAAAATAGATTGTCAACTTCAAAAATAAATGGATAAAGAATGAATTAAGTTACTGGAGTAAAAAGGATATAGAGCATGCTGATATGGGAACAGCCCCGAAAAAGACCTTCATAACTCATACTTGTGGCACCTGAGATAGGATTTTTAACTTTGGAGAAAGAAACATAATAGTCACCCCTTTGGTTGAAACGTGCTTACTTAGTATCTGTTCTGTGAAGAAAAAGAGAGAACAGAAAACAATAACCTTTAGGTGTAGTTTTCTTCAGTGTTTTTTTGTTGTACGTTTTGTGGCATGTGTCAATACTATGAAACTCTCAGTGCAATGCAGCAAAGAGATCTCTGAGCTTCAAGAGTAATTTCTGGATGATCCAAACTGATATGCGTATGGCAACATGAACCAGTGACCTCGTGCATGCTGTGTGTCCTCCGAAATACATTCATTGAATGACTCAGAGCCTGATTTTCAATTAGTGCCCTTAGAGCAGCAGCAAAGGGTGTAGGAGGTTGAAGGCCACCTCTGCTTCCCTCGAATTGTGGAACGATGCAAGGCCTACCTTACCCCCAGTATAATTTGGAGCAATCTCGAAGCATCTCTAATTTCAGTTCTACTTCTCTAGGATCTTTGTGAGCTCAAGAAGCAGACGTTAGCTGTAGAGCACTGCACTCTGGATACACTCTCAGCCACATCCTTGATCCATCTCTAGCATCCCCAACACTGGAGGCTGGAAGCAGGGCCAACGTAGTGCCTTCACACCAGCCCTACCTTGGCTGGGGCAGGAGGGGTATGGTGCCTGCAAAGGGGTTATTCTCAGGGGCCATTTCCACCCACTATAGGGCCACTCTGTTCTGCCCAAGAGGTGTAAAGTTTCTTTAGTGTAACAGAGAATCAGGTCTTCAAGGATTAGTAACTAAATTTTCAGAGCTAGTCCTCAGTGGGTTAAATTTGTTAATGGTTTAAACTCTGGGTACTGATGTCACAATTTTGCATCTGCAGCCAATTACAGGTGCAATTAATGGTATTTGTACATATAAACACCCAAGGTGCAGCTTCAATTAGGTAGTTACACCTAGATGTGCTCATGAGTAATTGCATCTGTGATTGACTGCAGCCACAAAGTAGAAAAAAATGTTTAAATAAATTCTCAATTCTTTCTCATTCGCAGCAATAAAAGACCTTGGTGCTCTACTTATCTCAGAAGATGAGTTTAGTAGTCTTAAGAAAAAAGTCTTTCTACTTCTTTTCCAACTGCATGTAACAGGATTGCTGAACCCTGTAATCTATGGACTACTACACAAGACCAAAAAAAAGAAAAAAAAATTAGCATTGCTTGTTAGATTCCCATCCCTGGGAGACGAACTTCATTTCTCCCATGTGCTGTCATGCATTGTATGACAGATGGAGATTCATTTGTTAAGAATTCAGAATTAAAATAAGGTAAAATTATTGTGAAATGGGAAATTAGTGGGAAAAAATGGTCCCTGTCTCTTTGCATTCAGGGAAAAGAAATGTTGAACAGGCGTGAGTTAGCACCTAGCACCAGAGACAGAGTTTTTAAAAAGAAGGGAATTAAACCAAAGGATTTCAGACAAGAAGGATAAAGTCTTCCGCAGGTATGGTGAAGAACTAACAGGATCAAACAGATGGTTGCATAAGCGCATGTACTGAGGTCCCAGGCACAATAGAATAAGATGGAAGTACAATTAGCAGTAATTGTGAAGTGGTATTTGAAAACCACCTGGGAGATGATTTGATGGTTTGGGGGAAAAGAGGAATAATTTGATAACTCCACACAGTAAATAGCATTTCCATTTGGATTATCTGAGACTGCAATCCCCTTTTTTCAAGATTCAGTAGGTTTGGATAGTTTAGATAATGTTCATAACCTTGGGTAATTGTTTGTACTTGATCTCCATGCCTGTTGAGATTTATAAAATACAATATACCTTGCCCATTAACAGGCCAACATTTACCAGTAATTACCGTAGCACTCATTACTGCTTCTGGTTGTCTAAGAATTACACACACACCTAATCTGTACAAAAATATTCTGTTAATTTTCTTACCTATCCTCTTCCTTCCATCACTTCCTCCCACTTGTGTATCTCATTCACGTTGCCTTGTCATTTAGAATGTAACTTTATCAAGTGACTAGCCCTGATTTGTTTGGGGATTCTAGGCACTATTGCAATATAAAGGGTAAATAATAATAAAACTATTACCATGGCATCTGAGATACAGGGAAATAGTGCAGTAACTGAGTTACCACAATGTGGGAACAGTTGGTAAATGCTGAGTTTTTAATGGCAACCACTGTCGAAGAGGTAAAGTCTCTCCAGCACATGAATCTTTAACATAAATGAATATGTCAGAAATGTTCCATATTACTTTCTGTTGTGTAGGTTGTTAAGTGTCAAAATGCTTGTTAACTCTTGAAAACATCAAGCTTTCAATGTTGCTATTTATAGCAATTAGGTGTGTGGTATACTTACTAATCATAGAATTACTTGGCGGGGTACTTCCACTTAATGGGTCAGCCATTTTGTCCTCCTTTGTCAGAACAGGACTGAATTTTTGTTATCACAGAAACCATCCTTAGATATTGGTTATCCATCCTTAAGCACCCTTCAGTATTTCAGATTAGTATTAATATACTTTTGGATACTTTCTTTAGTAGTTTATTCCACTGTCTTGGCTTTGCATATAAAAATTTCCTAATATTTAACCATCCTATGTTCTGTTCTCATTGACTTCATGAGAATAATTGCTCCCTGTCCTCTCTGTCTGCCAATCCTTTATGTATATGTAGATGATTATCCTGTCTTCCCCAAATTTTCTTTTCTCTAGACTGACCATGCCCAAACTCCTTTCTCTCAACATTTACTTCATTTTCTAGTTAAATTAACATTATATTTCAATACATTCTCTTTTTCTGAAGGCTAGATTTTTCAATTACTTTAATTATTAAATCAATGTAATCTAATTGCATAAAGTACCTAAATTGTTAGAGGAAAATTAATACTATGGAATATTTTCTATTATATCTGATTAAAAAGTAAAAGCATCTGAAATGTAAGTTGATTTAATAATTTACATTTGTAAATAATCACTTATTATGAAAACCTCGTGTGTTTAAAACCAGGCTTTGGTTCCTCTCAGTGGAGGAAAATATGTAATACTAGAGGGATATGCACTTCAATGATGAATATTTAAAAAAAAACTTCAATAAGTATCAGGAATATGTGCAGGTCAGAATCATGTACATGCCAAATCTCAAAATGAGCATAAATTGCATACCTTCTGAACCCAAACAGGATATGAAACCATAAAAAAGCTTTAAATACACTCTTATTTTATTATATTTCAAACTGAAATGGAATCAGAGTTTTTATTGCTTTCCTTCCATGGATTTGTAAATGATTTGGTTTAATACTCATTTTGTTTCTGCCTAATCCTGACCTCCTCCCACTTCATCCTGCCCTGAAGCCATCATACTCCGTACTAAAGCATGTCAGGAAATTTTCAATAAAACATTTTTTTCATTGGAAAATGTTGATTCATCTCAAACAAAAGTTTTCACAGCAATGCATCGGTTTCAACAACAAAAAATATTAGAAATAGTTCCAGGTCAAAACAAGGGGTAGCCAGAGCATGTGAGACCGGTAGTTAAGACACTCACTTGATATTTTGGGAGATCCAAGTTCAAGTCCCTGCTCTGAATGAGGCAGTGCAAGAACTTCTACCTAGGGTCTCCAACATCCCAGTGGATGCCCTAACCACAAGACTATTGGTCATTCTGGGGTGAATATCTGACTCTATTTTCATGGAGGAAAATACAAAAAGTTGAGTTTTTTGTTTTGTTGTGGAACAAAAACAAATGTGAAATAGAATGTTTGTTCTCCAGCCAGATCCCATGGAATGCTCAGTCCCAGAGGCTCCCTATGTGTGGCTTGCAGTGGAAGGTTTGTGTATGTTGCAGCACACTGGATCCTAGCACTTGTAGTCATGAATTAAGATTTGTTCTGTTTTTTTACTTTTTAGCGACTTCTAAGAAATACTCGTCTAGAATCCAGTTATACCAAAAAAGAAGGGATACTGAAAAAGCTAGGAGAGGTCTTGACAAGACCACAGCATCTTGGGCAGCATTTGAAGCTGATACTGTTTGGAAAGAACATCTTTGTTCAGAAACACAGCTTACTGGATTGAACAAAAGCTAGGGCAAAAATTGAATGAATAATATCTAAGGGCTATATTGTGTTCTAATACCCCACACTGGAGAGGAAAAGGTGGGGTGCAAGATGCCTCTTTACTCCCTTTTGCAGTGTCTACCCTCCTCTTGGGTGGAGAGTAGCCCCTGCAGAGCTTCTACATCCTCTCCTGGCAAGATGAGCAGGGAGTGGGTAGATAAACGCAGAAAGTGGCCAAAGTCTTGGCTCAGCCCACAACTCATTGGCTAGAGCATCTGCGTTAGTGAGTCAGGGGAACTAATCTGCATCAGCTATGGGTTAACGCAGATTATGTACATCTCCAGAGCAGAGGAATGAACCATGACATAGACTCTGACTTTCTGAAGCAGAATCTGATTTCTGGACTGTTTATCTAGGCAGTTCAGCAACATGCTTCCCTTTACTCGGGGCTTGTGGCCAAGTCACACTGAGCCCTAAATTCTCTGCTCAAATATAGGTCTTAATTATTCACATCTTGCTCATTTAATTTGTACATTTGACTTCAATTTACGTTAGTAGGATGGGTAAATCTTGCTATTATTCTATTGGGAGGTGGCAAATAAGATTGTTAGCAGTCTTCTCTTTTAACGCTGCAAATCAGTACTGTGGTCTAGAACTAAGAAAAAAATCAATCTTGCCATATGTCTTACCACTCCTCCTCCATTTCAGTGTCTGTCTTTTCTAAGGCTTAGAAATTCGCCTGAGCATCTTGGTATTTTGTTCCCTTGGAAACAGTCCATTTATTTTATTGATGAGTCCACAGCAGGCAAGAATACCAAACCCAGCAATCCATCCCACATATTCCATTGCATCTAGGATTCTAGCTTGGGAGAAGAGTTTTTATTAGAACCAAAGTGAAGTCCAATGGAAAGAGTCTTTTCTCCCTTGGTAAATATTGAGCTACAAAACAGAGGGCAATTCAGTTGAGTGAGTTTGTAACTCTGATAGTAAAATCAGAAGTTAATACCAGATTAGCCGTAAAGCTATGAATAAAAAAAATTACAGTCTGTATTGATAGCCTCTCAGGAACTGGAAAGCATTATCAGTAGAATACTCATATTAGAATAAATAAATCATGCCCATGGCAGTTAAGTAGAAAATGTTCTCAGTGCCCGGAATAGCATCCTAAGGAAATGAATTCAAATACTGCTAGGAAAAAAAAAACATATGTTTGCAAGCACCGTTACAGTGTGAGATTCATTTTTACCATAATTCTCTGACAAGTATATTTTCTTTTAATATGATTATTAAACTCTTAAGTGCTTTCAACAATCAACGGATTTTAATATGTAAAAGGCATCAGACGAAACCAAAATTAAATGTTCACTCAGTCACTGATGGTAGGACTTGATTTTTCAATATTTCACATGCACGTACATTTTCATTGTTTTACAAGAAGCCTGGACATAACTAGAGGGGACAATATAGTTGTGATGGGTTGGATCACAGAAACCCCCCTGGGAGCTGCCAACTGATGTACCAAGACTTTCTTCTGCTTCTGTTTTCCTTGCCAGCTCAGGAACCCAGCATCCAGTCTTGCTGAGCCAGACACTCCTGTCTGCTCCAACAAAGACCCGGGGTCTGAATTACTTGCCCCAAAACTACAGGTTTACCTGAAAGCAGCTAACAGAAGTGTGCTTCTCTTTAACACCCAGATGCCCAACTCCCAATGGGGTCTAAACCCAAATAAATCCTGTAAAGCTTATGCAGGGTAACCTCATAAATTGTTCGCCCTCTATAACACTGTTAGAGAGATAATACACAGTTGTTTGCTCCCCCAGGTATTAATACATACTGAGTTAATTAATAAGTAAAAAGTGATTTTATTAAATACATAAAGTAGGATTTAAGTGGTTCCAAGTAGTAATAGACAGAACAAAGTAAGTTACCAAGCAAAATAAAATAAAATGTGCAAATCTATGTCTAATCAAAGTGAATACGAATAAGATCCTCACCAGTTCCAGAATGCTCCCTTTTACAGATTAATCTCCTTTTAGCCTGGGTACAGCAATCACTCACACCCCCTGTAGTTACTGTCCTTTGTTCCAGTTTCTTCCAAGTATCCTGGCGGGGGGGAGATGCTCTCTCTTTAGCCAGCTGAAGACAAAATAGAGGGGTCTCTTAGGAATTTAAATAGACTTTCTCTTGTGGGTGGAGATCCCCTCCTCCTTCCTATGCAAAGTGCAGCTCCTAGATGGAGTTTAGGAGTCACATGGGCAAGTCACATGTCCATGCATGACCCACAACATCCATTGTTTACATGCTACCTTGAACGTCCTCAAGTAGACTTCTTATGTGGATTCGAGCATTCCAAGATCCATTGTCCTTTAAGTGTTTCTTGGTTAGGTACTTAATTTCAACATTCCTTTCTCCAGGAACTGACCAAATGCTTTACTAAGGTTATTTAGAAATCAAGCCAGTACACAGCCAACATTCATAACTTTGAATAATGATACATGCATACAAATAGGATTATGATCTACTGAATGTATTAACCTTTAAGATATGTTACATGGCATATGTAGCATAAAACACATTCTAAGCATATTTCCATAAACCTTATGGGAGGTACCATCACAGTAGTTTGCCAAAAGGGATTGCATAGAAGTGGCATAGGACCTTCTGCATAAATCCTTACCGGAAAGGGCGTTGTCAGTTTACTCTTAGGTTCTATCTAAACATCATATTTATTTGTCTAGTTCTTGTTTACACAAGGAGTATATGTTTTATTATATTATTATAGATTACCTTGGGAGTGCCCATATATTGCCCAACCCACAATTTGCAAAGAGCCTTAGGCACTCATAGTACAGTGATGGATGCAGTATAAGAACTTAAATAGAATTTTAGAATCTTCATCTTATTATGGAGTTGCAGCCTGCAGAAGCTACACATCCCAGCTTCCAATAGCCCATGTTGATGTAATCATGTCAGCCACTCAGTCCAAGATCGAGCATTGTACACCCAAGCCAGTACTCTCCGTGAGCCAGCTCACTGCATTGAAGGAAAAACATGAGAAGTCACTTCCCACGCTGCAAAACCCTGTGTTTTACTCACAGTTGCTATTTAGATTCCTCCTATTTACATACTTACAAAGCTGTCAATGTAGACAGCATGGTGGGCTTCAATTATGGAAGTTCAGTAATGCATTTTTGAAGAGTTCTCTTTATCAGCTATTTAGAAATCCATCTGGATGTCTTACATACAAAATATTTTTCCTGCACTTCGTTGAAGTTGTGAGGTAAACACATTGGTTGGCAATAGTTCAGCATGTTCCTTGAATCCTACTGTCAGTTTAAGCCTGTGTAAAAAAAAAAAAAAAAAAAAAAAAAAAAGGAGAGAAAATCCCTACCTGGCTGAATGCCATGCTTGTGATGCCTGATATTAGTAGGCTCTTAAAGGAGTTGTAACTTTATCTAGATTTATTGCTTTCCCCTCTTGCATTTATCTAGAAGTGACTAGATTTCCTATTGATGTGCTGAGAGCAATTTTGCAAGAGAACATGATAAAACATATTGCTCCATGTATCAGAAATATATGCTGGTTTAATATTTCAGAGTGTGTGCACCTCAGAATTCCAAAATCATAATTTGTCCAGGCTATCAAAGTCTTCCAACAACCGCAATAAAACACTTCAGATATAACACACTGAACACTGCACTTTGTCATTACTTCCTTTTCCTTTTGATTTTCTCTCTTTTACGAACCTGAGTCTGTTGGTTGATAACAGTTATTATCTGGCCAGTTGTGTATGTGGTTCCCCTTGTCTTACTAACGTGAGCTGCATGCACGCCCCTTTCTCACCATGCAAAACATCACATTTGCCTCCTGAAGTTCACAAGTTGTCACAAGTAATTTTCATCCTCTCATCTCTATTTTTATTTAGAACATTTTTTAAGCTAATTACTAAAGAGGGAGCTGAATGGAACTCATGCCCTTTTCTAAGACATGTAACTCTAAATGCTTGTCTTCAATGACACGTGCAAAGATTGTGTGACTGATGTGTCCATTCGATAGAAAAGGGTATTCTCAATCATTTTAAAGTTATGATATACACCAACAAAATACAGAAAATTCAGAGTTGAGAATGTGACCCTTTTTGTGACTCAGCCTATATTGAGAAATATGTACAGAAAGGAACATTCAGGATGGAGCAACAACCTTAAGGTATGTTAGCACTAGAGCTGGAAGGTGCAGTTTTCAACTTGAGGAGACACACATGCGCTGGCTCCCATAGGACTAGCGCAGTAAAAATAGCAGCATAGTTGTGAGTGGGAGGGACTAGCCACTCCAAGTACATACTTAAGGTCTAGGTTGGGATTGTACACAGGGTAGTTAGCTCCTTTCACCACTCACACTGTGAGGACGCTGCTGTTTTTAGCATGCTATGTCGATCAGAGATCGAATGCGTAAGTCTATTTGAGATGGAGTTTACACCGTCCAGCTCCTGGTTAGACATATCTTTAGTATTTGACTTACTGAATTTTGTATCAGGTTGTCACACCCTAAACATTATTGGAAGATTGTGTATATTGACTTTCCATTTACTGCTTTCATCAAAGGGGATAAAATATTGTGGTTTATAAGCGGGAGGGAGCAAACAGCACATGCCTACCAGTTCAATACAGCTTTCCTTTCCTCTCTATTTCTGTGGGCGTGCAAAGCTCACAAAACACTGCTGTCATTATGCTTTGAATGCACATGGGGCAGGTGGCAAGCTGTAGAGAAGATTGTGTATTGGGACAGGCCACCATTCAGCAGCAGCTGTCGCCATGGCAGTGAAGGGATGGGGTTTGTGGTGGGTGTGAAGAGAGTGGTTTGGCCATTAGGTCTGTGAACTACACAGATAAGATCCCCCAAACAAGTAATTCAAGGGATAGATGGAAGGCTTCTGCAGCCTGGAGATTACTGCATGCCCTGGCTCCAGGTAGAAGGGAGGATCCTATGCATTCAATGTCCATGTAAGCTCCAAAGCACATGGCCTCTCCAGTCGGGCTTTGTGTGTGGAAGAAGAATTAATCCCTGAAGGATTTTTAAAAGAAAATCCACTTAACTAGTCCAATTAAAAATATTGTATACAATTTTCCTGAGTGTTATGGTATATCTTAGTCTGTTCTCTTGGAAAAGAGAAAAAGGTATTTTTCCATGGTGTACATAACCTTGTCACGTCTCTACTGACTTTCTCACTTGTGGAAGCTGCTAGGCAACTGTCACACCTCCTCTGTTAGGTGCTGCGCTGGAAGATTGTATTGTCCTTCACAGTGGCTAAGAAGATCGGACAGTGATTGAATGTCGTCTGGTGCTTATTAATATGCATGTAGTCATTTGTCATCTCAGTCATCATTGTCACATTGTCACTTTTGTTACTGTAAGCGCTATATTGGCTCTCAATGTTGCTTTATTTCTGTCGCCTGTCTTTCAGGTAGGCTCATCAAAACTATAAGTTAACGTTTTTGAGGAATGTTGCTATTAAAAAAAAAAGGTGGGGGGCAGCATTTTCTTTAACAGTTACTATTTTAAAAACTAAGAGCAGTGGTTTTTAAAGAAGCTAACAAAAAAAATCCCATGTATTCCCTGTTGCAAAAGCGTTTGTCTCAATGACCATTTACTCTGCATATGAGTACTAATTCTCCTATTTTAAATTAAAAGGAGCCACTTGTGAAAGAATATCTTCTGTTTCTGTGTGCAGTATAAGAAAAGTCCCACAATCCCATTGCATTAGCAAGAATAATTCTTCATTGCTTCTGTTTAATCGACCTCTGTTGTTACAGTTTTCAGAAAAGTTTTAAATATCGTGTTTCAGAGGGGCTGGTTTTCCCTATTTTAGAAGGCTAAAGGGAGATACTAATGAGAAAAAAACTCAGGATCCTATTATCTAGAATTAAGTTAAATTAGGCTCAGAGTAACTGTGGCTTTTAATCCCATGGTTGAAATGAAAATGAATATGTAATTATGGGAGGGCTGGAGGAGAAAGGAAAAATCATTTGAGAAAAGAAACATTTCCAAAATAGGAAACTTTGTCCTGTTTTATACACATTTCTCAGTAATATCAGGAGGCACTTGGAGTGGAGACATCCTGATATTAGTTAAAATATTTTTAAATTAAAGTTTTGATACTAGCATTTAGTTTATATCTGTAGAGATCTTAAGTGAATTGAGTATATTCCAAATGAATATTAGGCATACCCTTTTTTGTGAGAAATAACAGCTACACTGTGTTCTAAGGATCTTACTGAGCACTGTAAGTAGGTGAGATTCTTGTCCTGCTTGAAACAGAGCATACATATACTATGTCTTTTTGAAATGTACCCCCTTTCTGGGCTTTGACTTCTTTATATTTAAGTAATGAAGTCTAAGTCTTCTCTCCAATGTCCTTTCTTTCTCACTCAGCTATTTCAACTAGTATTAAAATTACTTCTCTAGAAATCCAAATCTCAAGATTTTCCATAAAGATGCTAAACTGATGTATAGATTATCGGCACAATGAAATCATCAATACTATCAGAAATATATAAGAAATGCACAGTCCTGCATTCCCTGTACCCTCAAAAATTCCCATGGAGTTCATTAGGAGTTTGGGGAAAGAAGGTTTGGGTCCAAGGAATGACCCCCAGTCATCAAGACAGCAGATTTAGAGTCTGATCCTGGAAGGGAACGCAATGTCTATTGACATGGTAATGGGCAAGACAAGTATATACAAAGAGGGATATAGCGAGAATTCATAGTTTAAAGTACAAGAGCCTAGAAAGAAATGCGATGGTTCTGAATAGAATCATATTTAATTATAGGTAAGCTTTGGAAAGTCAAGACATCCTTTGAAAAATGGAATATAAAAAATTACAGGGACCTGAGTCTGATTAGTACACCTCTACCTCGATGTAACGCGACCCGATATAACACAGATTCGGATATAACGCAGTAAAGCAGTGCTCCGAAGGGCAGGGCTGTGCACTCTGGTGGAGCAAAGCAAGTTCAATATAACGCGGTTTCACCTCTAATGTGGTAAGATTTTTTGGCTCCTGAGGACAGCGTTATATCAAGGTAGAGGTGTATTTTTAACAGAAGGACTGTGTATTTGAAATAACATTTTGCCTGTACATTAATTGAAAAATAATAAACATTTGTTATTTATAGGTTAGTATTTTTAGGTTATGTGCATTATATGTGATTTTCTTTTTTGCAAGGGTCTTGCTTGTCGGCTAAACAAAAGCTTGAAAAAGCTGTTGGTGACAAAGGAGTAATGTGGCATGCTAGATATCATTTTCTTCCTGGAACTGCCTGACAATAGCTAAATGATCTGTATTCATTTTGTTGAGAAGGAGAAATGGCACTCATTACTTGCTTGTCTTTTTTTTTTGCTACTGAATCAAAAATGACTAAAATTTTTTAGACACATCTGCTGCTTTCCATCGCACTGGAGGAATATCTTTGCTGCACTAGAACTTTAGTGTCTCTAGTGTCTTCAGAAAATAACTTTCCATAATTTAATTAAAATCCTGGGAATTGCTTTGTTGCTAAATGACCTTAATTTTATTGCTATAGTTTTCCAATTTGCTACATTGTTTATCAAATAATGTAATAAACAATGGAAGTTCGTTAAGCATCCAATAAATAATAAGATGAAATGGAGCAATAAAAATGATCAATAGAAAAATAATTTAATTATGCATATAAGTATGCAGTTTTAACTATTTATACTTCCTTTCCTGGGAGACTAAACAGTTAAGTAACTGCAAGGAGCAAAATTCCATATTTACAAGCCTACAGACCTATTTCTAGAAGAGAGGGGAAATCAAACTATATTACCATATAGTTCCTCAAAGACCCTCTTACTAATGCACTGAGGAGTTTGAAGTGGTTATTGTTCTATCAGGCATGTTGGTCTTTAGTTTTCACTTTGGGCCTGATCCAAACCTCGCTGATTACAATCTTTCCATTGGTGTTAGTGGACTTTGGATCAGGCTGTTTGTGTATTTCCAAATGCTGAACATATTGAAACGTTTTGAATACACTCAGATTCTAGTAAGGTTTATATTTATTTAGGATTTATAGGGTTGTCTTCCACTTCTCATCATCCCTCTCAGCTCCAGTAGTTGAAGATAACTCGCCTTCATTTTTGTTCTGTAATAATCTTCTTTCACCGACTCTTCCTTTGATTGGGGAAGAGGACGCAGCATCATCAGTGCTGCATTTCCTTGGGAGCGATCACTATAACAGCAAAGCAACAGGCATTTTTCTTCTCACTGGAGAAGGCAGAGTGAGATTCTGAGATTGCTACCAAAGTAGAGCTGGTTGAATATAACGAATGATCTAAATTTTCACACCTGAGTCCTTTAACATTAGGCCCCAAAACCCATTTTGAAGCACCTGAATAAAGCTGACTTGATTTTTCACTTGAAGCTCCCTTTGGGTCTGATCCAGTACGCACTGAAATCAAGGGGAAAATTTTCATTGACTTCAGTGGACTCTGGATCAGGCCTAGTGATTTCGGTCAAATGTGGCGGTGCTCCCTTTTCGAAAATCAGAAATGTGCCTTTAGGAAACTAACTTCAGGCAGCCAGTATTGAACATTTTGGCCAGTATGTTAACCATCAGCACTTTAAAGGAAAGAGAAAAACAGTGTGTGAGAGAAAGCAAGTTAGAATATGTAGAATATGTTAATCCCATATACCTTCGTTTGAGGTGTACAACACAACTGAGAATGGTAGATGATGGCTTAATCTGTAGCTTGATATGTTTGCTGAAGAGAAGGAAGGAAGAGACAGAACTTTGCTGAGAAGTGGATCATGACTCTTCTAAGGAAAGATGTAAAAGATGAATGATGCTGTACATCTGATCAGTTGAAGAGGACCAAACACATCCTTCCTCAATAGTATCGATGCTAATTTTGCTGACACAAGTGATAAGGACATTAGGCTCTAATAATGACGTAGAGAAGTAAAGAAATGCAACATAATGGAAAAAAATTCCCATCTGCCTAGAGCTGGGTTGTAATACAGGTGCTAAATGCAGAAATCTTACTTTAAATTAATATTTTGGGCCTGATCCAGCTCCTGCTGAAGTCTTTGGGAGTCTTTTCATTGACTTTTATGTACTTTGGACTAGGCTCTTAGACTTTGTGTCTTCTGAAAGAGTTAATCTTTAAGGAAGGTTGGAGCAGCAATAGTGCGTGAGGTCTAGATAGAGCAGAGGACTAAGGCACTTCTTGGCTTTATATCTAACCATAACTTTGTACAAATCACTAAATTGCAGTCTTCTGTGAAATGGAGACCTTAAGACTTCCCATTCTCCAAGGGATGTCTGTCTGTAAAGAATTTTGAGATCCAGGAGCGAAATGTGCAGTTTACTGAAAGTGCAGGCTGCCAGCATTATTCAGAGACTTCTCTATATAAAACAGAGGAAGAGAAGATGATCTGGACTACGCAGTCAGTCCGGTTTAAGGAAGGTCACAAAATCCGAGTGGTGAACTAGTTCGGCCATAGTTTTGACTACTTGTATATTTCATTTTGATTTTCTGGTTTCCTTCTTCTCCTTGCTATATTCAGGAAGAGATAAGATTGAAATGTTGACAAATAACTTTCTAATCTCATTTGTTAGGCTTCAAAAATAAGAAACTTGTTTTACCATTCTAGGACAATAATTTACTTGGACTTGGGCGATAAATTGAGCATTTTAATATTTCTAGAGAACTTAGATTGATTTTGTGAATAGACACACACAAACCATTTCTTTGGCACTTCTACAAATCTTAACAAATGTGTGTGCACAAGCATACAAACATACTCTTCATCCTCTTCTTCCCCCACCCCTCCACCCCCTCATGAGCTGTTGACATACTTATGTTAGGCTTTTCCTTTATTCATTTAAGAACTGAATTCTGGTGACTTTGGTACTAGTGGACAGGGCTAGATTATAGCTAGGTTTTTCTACACTTTGTCTTCATGGACTGAGACAGAGATATAGAAATATTTTCAGATTGTAAATATCTTGGGGCAGATCAGGGCTCCTAGGTATTTTTTTATGGATGTGATTTTATCTAGCCAGTGAAATCTAAGGTGTTTATACCATAGTCAGCTACGCAGTAACTGGACATCAAGTACATTACATTAATTTGTAAATCTGTCTACTGCAAAAGGTAAGTAATGGCATGCGAGTGAAGGCTTTTTGCCTGCTTGTGTTGCAATATAGTTCATTGTCCTCAGCTGCCTTAATTTCTACTGGCAGATGAAAAGCCATAGCTAGAACTCTCCAAATCTTCGTTTGATTCATGAATAGGTCTCCAACTCAGTGCTCCAGTTTGGGTCATGGGTGGAATTAAAACATTCCCTGTTGTGAATCTGAATCTCTAATCACACATTTCTGAGCTTAACCCCTCACCCCCCACCTATCCAATTGGATGCTTCTGACTTATTTATTAAGTCACACAAGTCCCTTGAGTAACCTCAAGGTGGTTACCATTATATTCTTTACAATTTTCCCTTAATTCCTGTAGAGACTACTGCAATAAAGTTAACTGCATTTATAAATATTTTAGTTGTGGTAATTGCGTATAATTTTAATTGTACTGTTGTCCCAAACTGATACTAGTATATACTATATGGTTTTAAGACTTACCATTTTTCTAAAACTCTGTATTATAGTTTTTAATGTATTTCCATTCTATTCAGCCAAAAATTGGCCTAGGTATGGAATTTGCCAATTTTTCTTTCTGGTTTACTAAGCAGCCTGCAATGCTTATTAGATCCAGTGCAAAACTCCTTAAGTAAGAGCAACATGAAATGTGTAATTTAGGTGACTTTCACTAAGTATAACTGTCAGTGTTTCACAAAGTAAATATTGCGAACTGTCTTGGATGGCCTCCACATGCATAAATGCCTTTTTGCTAGACGAGGAAGTTAAAAATGCGGTAACGCTTTAAATATAACTCTTTTTGGAACTGAGTGGTGAAGTGGACTGGTATGCTTGTTTCTGTTCCCTTTGGGACATGTTAAACCCAAGTAACGGTAATTTACAAATCCTAGATGTGTTAAACCAGTAGTCTTGAAAGTAGAGTTGACTCACCATTTTGTACTGCAGAGTAGAATAGGACAGGAGAATATTATTCATTTTCCCCATTTATATTATGTTCCTATTTATTTTATATACATAAAATTGTATTACACCTTGGCTTAGATATTCATGTTAGTCTAAGCAAGCCCACATCATCCAAAAGATTCAGCAGTGACCGCTGCTTTCAACAAACAAGTTGGAGCATAGCAACATTTGCATTATATAAAATAAATTTCAGTTAGATATTCTGATGTACAAGAGAAACAATCAATAAAAATTTGCTTTGAGGTATTTAAATAATTCAAATAGATACAGTACCTAGAGTGTTCATTTTAGTGGAAGTTATATTCACCAGGACAGCAAATTACAACTGAATATTACAGAAGAGAGAAATGAACATCTGAACTGAAAATGAAAGTACTTCAGTGGAAAACTAATTCTAAGAGTTACATTTGTCTGATCAGGGAACAGAAACATACCATGTGATTTGTGAATTAATAGGTCAGCTTTTAAATATTGAACACACAGAGCTATCTACTTTTCAATTAGCTACAGACAAAGAAGCATGCAGAAATTATTCTGTGAATAATTTCAAATAACATGAATTTGAGAAGACTGTGGTTTGTTTTATGGACAATTTGTAAGCAGAAAAAATAGTTAAATTTATTTAAGAAATTATTCATTAAAATTATTCAATGGAACTAGTGTTTTCTAGTCATTTAAATCACATAATATTCTGTATAGCCACAGTGGAATCTAGAGTAAGCTAGAGCTCTGACGTAAGTGCTTGTAGAGGACTTTCTATCTCAAACAGAAAAATGAACAAATTATGAACATTTTGCAACTGAGCAAAACTTAAATGCACTGGTCTGAGATATACAAATAAAAGGCCAAATGATGTCCTGAAGGCCTCATCCTGTGAGTGCTAAATGCCTTCCACCAACTAACTGAAAACTGAAGTGGGAAGTGCTCAGATCCTCTACTTTAAATGTACAGGAGCTCAGAGCTGTAAGCGACTGTACTGAAGATTTCAGCGTCATGTGCTAATACTTATGCTCTTATTAGCATGTGATTTGCTCAAAAAGGGAAGAAAATCAATTTCATTAAATTAACACACACACACCATAATGGTAAAGAACTTAAACAGGAAAGAACAGAATTGTGAAAGTAGAAATGACACTGAAGTAGCAAACTCCTTTCATATAGAGAAGATAAGTTTGAATTTTCTGAACAAAATTTTCTGCTGCTTTAAAGTCAGTCAAGTTACACCAGGCAACCAGAGAGAGAAAGGTAGCTCAGTAGTTGCTAAATAGGAGACACGGTGAGATAGAAAAATGGCATGTAGAATGGGAAGATCTGACCTCATGATTTCCTCCACCATTTCAGAATTCCTTCTGAATTCATTTAAAAAAGAATTGGGGGATTTGCATGGAAGGACAGAGAAGGTAAATGTTTTCATTTTTATCATTTTTTAATAAAGTTCAGGTGCATTTCCCATTCTTTTTTTCCTATTATTAATTATATATGCTTTCATAAATGACTCCTGAAACATCCAATTGAAATTTGAAAGTTACTGGTTCTTAAAAAGTCTAATACAATGTAGGACTGATGGATTATGGCTGGAAAATCAAGTGCTGAAAATATTAACTCAGTCTACCTAAACCTGATTCTTTTCTGTAGTGGATCTGGGAGCATTTCCAACATTTTATAGTCCCCAGTAAGTTAAAATTTGTTGATCACTGTTTATATTTAAACTTATGTGAGTTCAAGCACTGAGCAATAACAAACATTTATAGTTCATTTGAAAATATATGAAAAACATGGTAACTAGTATTTCAGGTCTGCGTGTTCTTGAATAAATCTTAAAAGCTATACTTTATAGAAAATAAAAAGTAATCTATCTTGATAAGACAGTTATCCAATTTGAGGAGAAATGTTTGTTATTATTCTGTGTTTGAAAGCGATTTATAATGTTTTAATTAGTTCATTTGTCTTTTATTGTTTCTAGGCTATTTTTCTTAACTGTGATATTAGATAACATTTGTAAAAAAAACTATCTTTCCCTTTCACACTCCCTTAATTCCTTCTTGTTTTATGGGCCACTCAAGGCAAAATAAACCCTTGTTGTCTATTGAAGCACTACATCCACCATCCATGCCAATTAGGGTTGTGTGAAGAATGTTGGTGGATTAACAAAGCATGTTCGGAGTCACCCAGTATCCTATTACAGGGACAGGTACTTCCCTGAATGGCTGAACATTGGTTATTCACAGAATAATGTTTAAAGTGTTGCTGTGGCCCAAATTGCTGAGCTCTCACCTTGATTTAGAGCACCCTTCCTGGGGTGAGGCGTAAAAAGGAAGAAAGCAACTAGCTGGGTTGAATCCTAATCCCAGCCTCTGAAAAACAAGTGACATTTGGGGTGGTGAGAAGCAGTCTTCATAAGATTCCATAATGGGGAACAGGATCCCTTAAATATGTTAGTGAGTGAAGCAAGAATCATCCATCCACAGCTCACCAAAGTGGTTAGAGATGGAAAGTCTCCGTTCCAAGTGTCTTTCAGGTTTTTATAAACATTTAGTCTAATGTTTGGTCAGTCTCTCTGCTTTTGACTTAACAGAATAGTAGTTACTTCTGCAGGCTGGAGTGAAGAGCATGCCTGTCACGAGAATTATACTACTGGAGCTGGATGGTAGGGGAGAGTCCTTGTCTGTGCTTTCCTTCCTCTTAGCAACTTGGCAACTTACTTCTAAGTAATGTTTTTATCATGAAGGTTTTGCCTTCTTGCCTACCTTTTACTTGAATGATGTCTGGGAAGAACATCCGGGTCCCTCCATGGCGAGTGTCCATGGAGGTTAAAGTATTGTTTGTTGGCTCAAGCCGTTTTTGGTGAACAATTGCCTATCACAGTACCAGCCATAATTATTTCTGTAGTAATATATTATTGAGGCCTTTTATGAATAATAGGGAGGTTGGAAAAAGAAAGAAAGGGCTCTTAGTGGCAGTAGCAGCAGTAGTAGTATTTGATGTTTATAAATTACTAACTGTGGGCTTAGAACATTATAAAACATGGGAAAAGATGTGATCACTCCCCTAAGATGTCTACAAGTGAAGCAGAGATCCAAAGACCGTTAAAGTCAATCAGGGTGTTTCCACTGACTTCAAAGGACTTTGGATCTCAGCTTAAAGCAGCTGACTTCAATGGAACTTAGCATGGGAGTATAGGTCCAGGCACTCAGAACCCTTCAAAGGATTGGGTCCTAAATTAGACAACAGTAGTGCAGTCCTAAACATACTAAACAATCTTACTCCAATAGGAACACATACAAAGTATGTTTGAAGGCAGCGTGGTCTAGTGGTTTGACCACCAGACTACTAGGTGGTGACCATGGTCAAGACACTTTACCTCTCCATGCCACTGCTTCCCCCTCCCACCTGTTGTCTGTCTTTACATGGTAAACTATTTGGAGCCGGGAAAGTCTCTTGCTATCACGGAAATGGCAGCTGGACTGAGCCCATTCAAAATAGTCACCAAGTAATGGTGGTTCTTGCCTGTCATTGCTTAACTGAATCAGATCAATACCTCCTGACTCTGAGAGTGCATTTTAATATTACACACCACAAGTCAGAATTTGCCACCCTTAACCCATGCTGAGTGAAACTTCTAACTGCACGTAGCCCCATTGACTTGCTGAGCAAGGTTAACAAATTCTGGCCCAGAGTGAAGGAAAATCATGACAAATGAATTGAATAACAAGTAAGTTTGAAAGAATCATTATATGTTTATGGACATTCCAAGAACAGAAAAAGAAGCAACATTTGTTGAATTATTAGTGATAAATGATTCCCTTAGTTCTAACTAGTACAGTGACTCCTATACTGGTAACATATCAGTCTTCGCAGATACTTGGCATATAGTTTGCTCGCTGCCCTTTCTCCCCCCACTGAAAACACTGCACACACATTAATATATTGTCCATATAGAACAGTGCTACATCTTAAGGAAAATGGACTGATTGCATGAGTTAATGGTCTTTCCATTGCTAATGCGCCAGATGGTTACCCTCACTTATGTTGAGTAGAATCTTGCTCTGCCACTAGTCCAATTGATTTTAATGGGACTACTGGTGGTTTTAGAAAAAAATATCAGGATCTGACCCTATGACTGTACAAAACCTAAAATTAAGTGAATCATTATCTAGCAAGATCAGAGTGGTCTGAAAATTGACACCGTTAGATAAAAATAGTAACTCCTATTCACACACTAACTATTGTTGTCATTTCCACATAGACAACGTGGAAGGTTTTTGGGGAAGTGTTTGATGTGCTCCATACAAAAACCTCATGGGTATTCCAAGAGAGTTTTTGTAGATGGAGGGAGGGAGTATTTTTTTTCTGAAAACTGACGTTTCTCTAACCATGTCTGATCACATTTCCCTAGGTTACTGTGAAATGTTGTAATGTATCATGTTCACTTGCATCAGTCATGTTGTGTTATGTATTTGTCTTCTAATCCAAAGTGAATTTATACAATGAGATCGATGCAGTGCAAGACAGTAGACCATCTTGGGAAATTTAAAATTTTCCTCTGAATATTATGCAATACATTACAGAATCTGTGGCCTTTTGAAACATTGCTGACATGATCATGTTTTTATGAGACGCTCCTGATTTCGGGCCAGAATCTTCAGCTGGTGTAAATCAAGCATTGCTCCTCAGACTTAAATGGAGCTATATCAGTTGAGAACCTGGCCCCATGTATATTGAATCCTTACACAATTTGGGTATTAAAATAATCACAAAATACTAAGACAGATTGTCTAGGTCAATTGTGTTCACAGTGGCTAACAAAGCAGCTGTCTGTACAGGAGGCATGCAGTTCCATGAATTCAAAGTAAACCCAGGTACAAGAACAAATAGCTTGAGAAGAAATCTTTTCAGTTCCCCTCTATGGTTAGCAGTTGTCTGTAAATGTTTGCTGTATTCATGTTGGTAACACTGAGCCAGACTATCCCCTTGTTCATCAAAACCTTCCTCAGGGGACTTCCTACAAGAAAATTCCTGCAAAAATTCCCTCCTGGAGATTATTCCCATTGCCCCTTTGGAGGTGGTGGGGGATGGGTTTGCACACACACCTACTTTCCTCCTCTCCCAATACAGGAAAAACAGACTCTAAATTTTGTTGATCCCCTGAAAGTGGGGAGTGGGAGCATCCATGCAGTGGCCCAGTGCCCAGATCTAGCTATGAACTCTGGGAACTCCAGAGGAAACTCACACAGTGGCTCCCAAGGTTCCCATGAAGGTGGTCATCTCCATGGAAAAGGTAAATACAGACTGGAAGTGTATTCCTTTTTTCTGATAAATTTTCACAAGGCCATAGGGGATCATTTTGCTTTCCCACCAGGACCTAGCCTGGCTCCTCTTCCCCTTAGTCTATATAGTTTGCCCAGCATGGTCCTTCACCCCTATGGAGAGAACTCCACTCTGTCAAGGGGACAACACTGGCATAGGTATATCCCTCTAGTAAAAATCAAGGATGCTGATCTAGGCCACTAGGATTAGTATTGAAAATGCACAGATTAAATTAGATTTGAGTCCACAAAAATGTCCCTGAATTGTCAAATGTTATGAGCTAGGAGGAAGTGATTGAAATAATGGCTTGTTTTACCCGTGGGAACAGTTTATGCATGTTAAATAAAAATATACCATATATTAATGTATGTACTGGAGTGGAGGGGTTATATGAAAAATGGCTTCAGTTGTATAAAAGATATTGTTCATCAAATGTGCAAAAGGAAACTGGACAGAGCTTATTTTTATTTTGAACAACTTGAAACTAAATTTAGAGCATCACAAATTATTTTGATGTTTTCATGTATCAAATAAACAAATGAATCCCTTCCAGCCACTGTGATTCAGTACACAAATCTGCACAATTTGTCACCCCTACTCACTCAGTGGAAGCTGCTGTTCCCAGGGGGAACAAAGGGAAGCAGAAGCAGTTACTTACATACTATAACCAGAATGTGATTGGCTTATTCTCTGACAATGTAGAAGAAGTTCTGTTTGTCATTACCACTTACATCATCACTAATTATCAAAAAGTTGTCTAAGAAATGGATTAAAGCCAGCAAGTGCTTTTGGATGTTTTGCTGCTTCCTGTGGATTGAAGTAATTAGTAAAAATGTTACTATCAGCAAATGGTTTCCATCATTATTTCCCAAGTGTGTCTCTTGCAATTGCATGAGTCTTTCCAATGATAAATCAAAATAAAGCCTGTAAATTTTCCATTTGAAAGAGAAATGAAAACTGTCCCACTGATACCAGTGTGAGCAATTTCATTTTGTCATGAAAAAAATAACTTTAGTTTTTCATTTACTGTGACAAGATTAATTTTTTAAATCAAAGTTGTTCTGACTCAGTGGGACATCAACAAAAGCTTCCAGTGCCCCAATCTAGGAAACCCAAGTTTAGGGCCATATTAATTATTGTATTGAATCAGACTAGTGGTCCATTTAATCCAGTAGTTTGTCTCTGTTGCTGACCAGGATAAAGATGTTCGGAGGCAAATGCAAGAAATACTGCAGTGGGCAATTATAGAATAACTTGCTTATAAAGGAAGCTCCTTCCTAATCCCATCATTTAGTGGGTAGCTTATGCATATATTTTTTTTAACTTCCTTTAAATAAGGAAATAGCAGCAATGCTCTCAAACTATTAAATATTTGCCATGTTATGAGTTATTATTATTAAACATTTAATATTAATATTTCAGTAGTGCTCAAAAGCTCTAGTTAAGATTGTGCTAGGTGCTGTTCAAAGACACATTCCTGCCCTGAAGAGTTTCCTGTCTACAGAATTAACCATTTATTCCTGCTTTTTGTTTTCTGTCTCTTCACTATTTCAATGCATGACTGTGTATGGCCTCTCCACGCAAGATAGTCGGTTTCCTTAATAGCTTATTGTGAGGCATTTTGTCAGTCTGAATAAATTATGTCAACTGGTTCTCCTATGTTATCTTTTGGTGACACACGGAAGGAAACTAGTTAAGAGGAGAGGGTCAATTTTCCTTTACAGAAGCACATACCAGTTTGTTCGTGTTTTATCAGGCTCATAGAGGTGGTTTACGCTAACATATGTCAGTCAGTGTTGTGTAATATTGTTGTAGCCATATTGGTCCCAGTATATTAGAGAGACAGATGGGTAAGGTCATATCCTTTTATTTTATTCAAGAAGAACAGTTATGGGTAACTGGAAAGCTTGTCTCTTTCACCAGCAGAAGTGGGTCCAATAAAAAAAAATATTGCCTCACCCACCTAATCTGTGTTTTGGACTGTTACAATTGTGTCCAGGATGCCATGTGTCATGAATGCCAGCATCAGTAGTGTATAGAGTCTGGGCCAGTGGAGCTTATGCTCCAATACATCTGTTAGACTATAAGGTGCCACAGGACTTTTTGTTGCTTTATTAAGAAAGTTAATCCATATTAACTTTCCTAATACACAATTCTTGGAGGAGTATAGAGGGAATGTGAAGGCTTTGGTATTGGCTAGCACATTGACACAAACACTAGCTAGAGTGTTACTGGCCTGTCTTTAGATATCCACATTTCCTGGGGTAATGCGGCATGTGCCCACTCAACAGTGCAGGACATATGCATCACACTGAAGTTATTGTACACATGCAAAGGGGTAAAAGAAAATAATGGAAATGATCCAACTGCATTAAAAGTCACTGGCAAAACTTACATTGACATCAGTGGTACAGGATCAGGCTCAATTTGAATAACAGACTTAGTAGAAGAGAAGTAATTTGTGATCTCATCAAAAATATATTGTTAGTTTGACAGGATCTATTTTCCATAAATCTAACTTGATTGGCCCTAAATTTTATTATCCTTCGTTAATTCTTGATTGAGTCCCATATCAGCCTCTCTATTATCTTGCCCACGATCTGTGTTAGACTGACAGTTAAGTGGATCATCCTGTTTGCCTTTTTAAATATTGGCCCATTAGCTTTCCTCCTCCAGTCATCTGGGACTTCCCCAATATTCCAAGAGTTACTGAAAATCTATATTACTGTTCCAGGGAGCTCCTCAGCCAGCTCTTTTAATATTCTTGGGTGTAAGTTATCTAGATCTGCTGTGGTAAAAATATCTAACCTTAGTAACTTCTGTTTAACATCCTTCTGAGATACCAATGGAGCGTAAATAGTATTATTGTATGATGTGAGTACATCACCTATTTTTCCTCCCAATACAGAACAGAAATATTGATTTAACACTTCCCCCCTTTGTGCATTATTATTGATAATTCTACCATTTCTGTCTAGTAATGGACCAGTACCATTGCTAGGATTCTTGTTGTGGTTACACTTTAAAAACTTTTTCTTGTCCATAACACTGCTGTCTATAGGTTTCTGCTTGTCTTTTCACTTCCCTTATCAGTTTCTACAACTCCTAGCTTCTTATTATATTCATTACTATCAACTTCCCCTTTCTTCCGTTTGTTTAGAGATGTTTACACACCTCTACCCCGATATAACAAATTTGGATATAACGCGGTAAAGCAGCATTCGGGGGAGGCGGGGGTGGTTGTGCACTCCGGCAGATCAAAGCAAGTTTAATATAATGCGGTTTCACCTATAACACGGTAAAAAATTTTGGCTCCTGAGGACAACGTTATATCAGGGTAGAGGTGTATACAGGGGCAGCTCCAGGCACCAGCGCTCCAAGCGCATGCCTGGGGCTGCAAGCTGCGGGAGGTACTCTGCCGGCACCGTGAAGGCAGCAGGCAGGGGGCCTACGGCAGCTTGCCTGCGGAGGGTCCGCTGATCCCGCGGCTTCGGCGGACCTCCCACAGGCATGCCGAAGCCACGGGACCAGGGGACCCTCCATGCTTGGGGCGGCAAAATGTCTAGAGCCGCCCCTGGGTGTGTGTGTGTGTGTGCGTGCGTGTGTGTGTGTGTGTATATATAAAAAAATTATATATATAAAAAATCTGCCTTCACTTCCCCTCTAAATCAGATCAGTTTTTTAACCAATATAGGCTTCTTCCTTGATTGTGGGATTGCAGCTTTTTGAGCCTCTAATAAAACATTATTAAACAATTCTCAATTATCATTCAATCCAAGCAATAGAAAAATTAAAGAGGATGCCTCTGCTTTCCAGCTGAACCCATTGTTGTCAACAGGCACATTTTTATATAGCTGTCCCTCCTCATTCCTGGCTCTGAGGGTTTAATTCTAGTGATTTCTCTCACTGATAATGAAGGCTGGAGTGGCTGAAGAACAGCAGGCTCCAAATCATAAAGGTATTTGGCCAATCTTTGAAAATGCCTGGCATAAAAGGAGAGGCATGGTCTAGTGATCTGAACATGGAACTAGTAGCCAGGAACTCATTAGTTCAAACCCTGGCTCTGGCATGGACTCTCCTTATTCTTATCTTAATTACAGATGGCCAGATTGTGAAGCTCTTACTCGTATTGAGACCAGTTACTCTCATGAGTAATTCCACTGAAGTTACTAACACGGGTTCACAATTTGGCTCAGACATGCTACTTTTATTTAATTTTGACTGGTGCTAAAATGTCCTATTTAATATTATATGAGATAAATAATGCAAGCACAAGTGACACCTAATTCAATTTTACTCATATTCTTCTACTTTGGTTTCTATAATTTCCATCCTAACAAGGACAATTTAATGACCCGCTGGATGCTCAGGAAATACATGATATACATTTGAACTTGTTTATACAAATATCATTGTGTGCTGCTCCTGAACAATAGATAGGCATGGTGACTGCTGTTTGTTAGTAATATGAAAAGGATATTTGGCTAGATGACCTTCGTGCACTATAGAAGAAAGACAACTAACACAATGACTGTGAAATAAAAGATGACATAAGCCAGCCAGTTGTAAAATCCATAAGGTGCCTAAACTAGGAGAAAAAATAAGATACTTATGATAGTACAATTTGCTTTGAATTTTCTTACTTCCAGCTTATCCTTGTTTCAGGGAAAAAAGAAGCCACCATGCTTACAATAGAGGTAGCATCTCTCTATTATTAAGATGGCTGCCTTAAATTAATATATAGACTGTATTAAATACTTTTCTCTAATGCTTGTGACCTGTCATTTATATTTCAGAGGTTTTATGTTCTGTCGTGCCGATAATATGGATTTTGCAATTCCACGAAAAACAGATTTATACAAGAGACCTTGATGACTTTCAAGAAATTATTAGGAATCTATCAGGGCATTGATTAGTCATGGGCAAACTTTGGAAGGTTTAAAGACTTGGCTAAGTTTGGATAAACACTGACAATACTGATGCTTGTCTATGAATCTCTTTTGCTCTATCCATCTTTGTTTAATCATAAAGTTATTCTGGAAATCTCACAGGATTCCAGTTAGATTTCCTGGTTTTACTATTTCTAGGATCCAAACTTTGTCAAGAAAAGTGGTCCAGACAAGTGCAGAGATTAAGATATAATGGAAAAGTTAAGGGAAAGCCTCTTCTCACAATATATAATGGAATCTCTCTTTTCACAAAATATCTATTCAATTTGTTCAGACTAGGTTTAGAGTAGCATTTGAATTTTTCATTCTTGTGGAGGTATGCCCAAAACATAGAATACAGTTTAATGTTTGTAACTAATACGGACTGGCAATGTAAATCTTAATCTGAGTTACTGAATTTTGTACAAATATTCCTCTACTATGGAGTTAAGAATGAACAATAGTTTGGTCATAAAGTAAATGAACACACATTAATTAAAGTGAGCACTAAATATAGCATGTGACATCAGGTTTGACCTATTTGTGAATTATACAGAAATAATTTACCAGAGAGAGTGTTACAAATCAGAGAAAAATGTGAATTTTAAAATTATGTGCCATTCTAGCATTCTATGCAAATACATGCAGCATGTAAGAAACAAACTTGGCATATGAGTTATAAGAGTGGCATGACTGACTGCATTTACATTAGGTCTGTTTGACCTGCTGCATCACCTTTATGTGCTTTAATTCTTGGCCTTCTCAAGGTTTTTAATCATTTAATTGATTGACACTTGAAATGGAACAGGTGGTGCGATTACTTATTCATTCAAATTATTCAGTCAGCTGGAATTTTGATATATGCAATCTGCTACATCTCTTCCTATATCAGCCACAAATTATGCTGGTGTGAAGATTCATCACTATGTCAGTTTAATATCAGGATGAAAACTTGTAATGTGTCTGTGTGCAATAAGTTGCAGCGGTAAATCATCTCATACCTACCCTGGAATATAATAATGTACAAACCCATTATCACTATTAATAACCATATATATTATTTTGATGCATTTAAGAAAATCTATTGAATGCCAAATATTTAAGGTTTGTATAAACCATGTTTTAAATAGAGCATAGTTTAGGATGGACTTACAAATTAGTTTCTTCCTAAACTGATGCTGCCCTGAATGGCTTCCAGCTTGGCTACTAATAATGTAAAAATTAAAATTAGGTAGTTGTGTGTCCTGCAGTGTATCAAAAAAGAGATGGATTCAAAATCTAAAGATTATGAATTATGAAAAAGATTAAACATCTTTATATATGAAAACATCTTTAGTTTAGATGATAAGCATATGGAGCAGATTTGTTTATAATTTACAAAAAATTTCAGATCTGTTTTGGTTTGCTACACTCTTCTCGCCAATTTCTTTCAGTGTTTTGTTGAGACAGAAGTCCCTCATTGATTGCTTCTCATTTTCATTACTGATGGCCCCCATCAGACAGTCGGGCTCTGAGCTAATTAGCACAGCTTTGTTTGTTAATGCTTCTTTCCTCCAAAAACTCTGCAGGAAGGAAATTCATGAACCCAGTACACAGGCTGCAATTGCACAAACGATAATAGTAACAATAATATGCTACAATGTTTAAACTAATATGTCCCACATTCGAAATTACTAATAATTCATATGCATGTGCTATATAGCTTCAATAATACCCAGATCGGGTGATACACTTTTATTCGTTAGACAAATCAAAGCCTGCTATGATTAAAAAAAAAAAATCCTTCTGAAATTCTGTGGTTTAGGTAAAAAGCTTTGAGTGAGCTAAAATTATTTTGTATATTGTTATATTTAGCAGCAGTGGAATAGCGACAGCCCTGCAGACTGAAGTACTCTATAGATCCACAGTGACGTAGCACAGGGAATGGCAGTGACTCCTTAAGCAGCACCCCCAGTGTGTATGAATATAGATCTCAAGGGACCTTCTCTTGTCCAAGTTAGGCTTTTTGGCAAAATGTTTTTATGTCTGCCAGTGGTGGATCAGTGGTGACACTGATGTGGGCAACAGGGGAGACATTTTTATGAGCAGAGTTAAACAGTGGTGGTAGTGTAGACAGCCTAGGGGATGAGAGAGTAATCTAGTTTTTATTTGCAGTCATTCTCTTATTTCTCTTCTGGCAGTGCTAGTTAGTGTCATTTGAGGTGGCTGTGATTTTATATGTAGGAATACACGTCCTATGCTTTTAAGGTATAGAGGACTATAGAATAGCAACCAGCTATGTATGACGTCCGGTCACTACCAGGCTTGTGAGAAAATACCCTCTCTCTAGCCCTTGAACAGGTGATTATATCAATGGAAAGTGCCCAAACTTTTCCAAATGACATAATCATATTTCTAGTCACTATGGCTGAGGCAATATAGAAATCAAACCAGTCAACATTTAGCCGACTTATGTGAGCTCATGCTTTCTGAACTCAGTTTGCCAACCCCTCTGTAGTGGTTGTACACAATGAAAGTTCTTACCAAAATAAAATGCTGAGAGACATGGACATATGAAAATTAGTGCATCAGGAAGTCTAGTTTTAAGATCAAGATGGCCTCAGCTGAACAAATTCCATATGCAGTCCCTCTAATGGCAACTCTGATAGATGCCCATGTTAGGGTGCCCTCTCTCAACTATCTAAGTGATGTAATGCCTACCTTCCTTCTTCGATATCAGTCAGGACTGAAGAGAAATGTGCTGTGTTCTGTAAACATGGCTTCTGCTAACTGAAATATAGATAACTCTTGATTTCTTTGACAAGTCTCAGAGAATTGTTGATCTCTCCTCCCTCCCTACCCCCCCCATTGCTTTTCCCCCCAGCATTGAGGAAAGATACACATATTGCTAATTTTAATGGAATGAGTGTTGATTCTTCTGTAACTGTAATTTAACAGCCGTCTTTTTCCTATTGAGGTTACATGGAAAGTGAGACATTTCCCAAGAGCTGATGAAATTTAGGCATCAAACACCAGATGCTAGAGCATTCATAAACCTGTGCAGGTATTTTACCAAACTGTGTGTGATTTACTGTAGGAAATGAATTGTTGTGTTGCTCATGTTCTTTTACTACCTCATGAAGTGAGGTCAAAAATGCTGCCTAACTTGTGCAATGTTCTCCCCAGGATTTGTGGCAATAACCATAAATATGGCCATGATCTGGGGAGTTTTCTCTGATTACAGTACCTGATTTACCCTCTATTATCAGAGGAAATCATTAATTGAATTTGTCACTACCTTGTCCTTTTCCATACTATCCTGCTTTTACTATCGGGCATATGTATTTTGATTATTGCAACGGAAATTTCATTCTCCATTAATGTTTACTTTCTGTGTTCTCTTGACAGAGATCTCAGCATGCAGCTGTTAATTCTTGGTGGTATCTTTTTCTTTAAGGGATAGATTTTGCTTTTAGCATCACTGGTTCATTTTGAGATAGGAGGCGGCAATGGCACGGTAAGGACTCTCTAGTACTCAAGAGCCTTCTAGGAATGAAGATTAGCTACCGCTTCTGCTCACATACCACATGGCCGGTGAGGCAGGGTGCATTGACTGTGGGGTGATCAATCATCTCAACTAGTTGGAATTATTTTGCAGTCTGCAGTGAGCACTAGATTGGACAGTTTCAGACCTAGCAGCAAGGCTTTCTTGGGGATTTGTCCAATTCGTTATGCCATCACAGGCCTTGGCAGGATTTGGCAATAAAACTTTGTTGACTTGAAGTAAGGATAGTATTTCAACAGGACATTGTTCTGCCTATGAAAGGTTTGAGGTCGATTAGGGCAATCATTTGTGTCATCTTCTTAAAGTGACTGGCACCAGTGATTGAGAACTGGGATGGTTCAGGTAGGTCCTCAGAGTTGAAGCTGAAGGAAAGTCCCTTCTCAGGATAGACAGCTTGCAACATTATGATGAAGTTTATTGAATACGGTCCATGGGTGTGGGCTGTTGCATTTAGGTGGTCTCTGCTCTGGTTGCAGTTTGTTTCCTGTTTAACAGGAGAAACTTTCATCAACATATCCCACTGATCAGCCTTCCCTGCCCCCATCTTCAGAGGGAAGAGTATGCTGCAACCTCATCAGAGGTTTTGGCTGTGATGGGCATGTTCTCCTTGCCCAGAGAAGAGCTCCCAGATGGATAATACTTACTGGAGCTGCCCTCAACAAAGGTGCTTGTGTCACAGTTTTTACAGTACTATGAAAAATGCATGTGACCTGTAACATTAGTGCAGCCAGATCCTATCCATAAATCCTGCCTTCTAGTAACTGCTTAAATCTGTGTTTTCAAAGATCTTTCTTGATGCTCTCCTGAGATCCTCAAATGAGGGCTTGAATAAACCCATCTGGTATATTAATTGATCGGTAATCTATGAGGAATAGGCCCTCATGCTGCTAGAACCAAAAGGACCCAGAACATTGATGAAGGAGCAGGTCTTGCAGACACACGTTAATCCTTCCTCATTCATATAGTTCAATTTTGAAGTGAACCTGCACACGAGGAAATTTCTGGACAACTTGGCCATAAATTGACACTGCTTTAAGCAATGAGTAGAACACATTTCCTCAAGGAGTTGTGTAGTATATTGGGTCTATTAAAATATGAAGGCAGATTGTGTTAGCCTATCATATAACTATATAATACATTATAATTACTATAGTAGCTTAAATTTATCATGAGTGGGCATCACAATGTGCTAATACTTGAAAATATTGTCTTAGCATAGATTAAAAGCTGTGTAGGATGGGTTTGATCAGATGCTACATATTGAGTGACAGTTACTGAAATTCAGATGAGAACTAGTAAGATGAATTAATAAAGGAAATAGATAATGGAATGGCCATAATGTTGTTTTAAGTAGATTCATAAAAAAAAAATCTAATTCTGAATCAACAGCTGATAAAAATTCAATAGTAATGAGTTCATTTGTATGTAAATGAATGTCATACCATCCTGGGCTATCCATGTTTTATGGCTTCCTGCTCGATGTGTCATGTGGTCATGAAGATAGGCCCTTTTCAAGAAATAATCCCTTTAAAAAAATCAGTTTAAATGCAAAGACTTTGGTTGGCTTTTAAGTTTATGATTTATACTGTTTTATCTCAGTTTTTAAAGTTTTGTAAAAGCATTACTTGGAGCCAAGTATAACACAGAATCAATAGAAGAATTTCTTAACAATGCTATACAAATTTAGGGAATTTCAGACAATTTTGACATATCAAAAGACTCTTAAAATACATTTTCCATTTCCCAGTTCAAATTGAAAGAACTTGAGAAACTCAAATGCAAATATGTGCTTTCATGCACATACACACACTATATATATATATATAATTCATGTGTGTACGTGTATAAAATGTAACCTTTCCCCATTAGTAATGATTGGAGTGAAATCCACTTTGCATAAGTCCCTATGTATCAGTTAAACTGGCTGTTCACTAATGCTGAAATTTTTAAGTGACCCTATTGGAATATTAACAAAACATGAATCTGCAACCAACTGTCAGCAAAAACCTGACCCAAGTGTTTTGCTCATCAGTCGGGGTAGAGAAATAGACCACGTGACTTGAGTCCAATGACAATAGCTTGAATTTTGAATATTGAATACTCACAGTGAACTGCCTGAGAACAAACTACAGACCAATAAATTATTCAGCTAGGAAATTTTCAAACAACTAGATTTGAGAAAAATCACAAATTGGTTTTGAACAGAGACAAATGCAGCTAATTATTGCCCCTGTTCTAATAGAATCTGATCATGCGGTCACATAGAAGATTTGTCTGAGTAAAGTGAAGGATCAGGCTGCAAGTTGATAAAATCTCAGTTGACCTTGTTTCCTTTCTGTGTTGCACCACTTTTTTTCTATTTTACCCACCTCTGAAGCATTCCACAGAGCTCCTTTGTTATACCTTGCATTCTGGAAATGTACACTAGCAATATTAACTATTCTCAAAGACACTACAATCTACCGCACTAGTATTTTGATTATAGTAGGTAGAGATTATGTATAAATAGGCCTGATAGAATACCAAGTATTGTGCAATTAGGAGCACTATGAAATCTTCCAGAAAGTGTGGGATATCCCTAGAAATGTGTCAAATGTCATCAAATCTATACGTATGCGGTGTTGTTGTCGGTGTGTTGATTCCAGCATGTTAAGAGAGACAAGGTGGGTGAGGTAATATCTTTTATTGGCCCAACTTCTGTTGGTGAGAGAGACAAGCTTCCTCCGATCTGAAGAGGAGCTCTGTATAGCTTAAAAGCTTGTTTTCTGATTAAAATATTAGAGTTTGGAAAATAAAAGTGGTTATTCATGTTCTGAAATATGCAGAATAGTACTGAGCTTCAATACACTGTCTCTTTGAGAAGTGAATTTTCAGAACTTTTATATTTTTCAGACCTTAAGGCCAATTCTAATCTTAGTAGGGCCTCACTTCAGCAAAGAACTTAAGGACATGCTGAACTTCAAGCCTGTGCTTAATTTAAATCATACGCTCCCATCCCATTAACTTCCATGGGACTTATGCATGTGCTGAAATGTATTGATGAATTAGAGTAAGTGCATAAGGTATAAGAAATTAGAACTAGGTATTAAAATGAAAACAGATGATTAATTTGATTGATAGCTCAGTAGGAAAAGCCATTGATAAATATTGTTGATTGCAACAGTATTTCTGGGCAAGGGGTAATCAGTTGCTAATCTAAACAAACAAGACTCTGGCAGATATTTTAGCTGTTCACCTTTCCACTTGTCTTTGAGTTGCCTTTCCCAATCCCATCGATGAACAGGTTGTATGTATTTGTAATGCTGCTAGTACATTTCAAACACCCTTAGAGAGTCTTACAAAGAACTAGATTTTTAAATTAAAATGAATAATAATGACTCAGGGGAAAAATCTTCTCCATTGACCTTTGAGAAAATCAGCCTTGGGTACTATTAGCAAAAATAGAGGATAGGATCTAAGAGATGGATAAGAAGTTATATATCTCAGACAAATCTGTCATGGGCCAAAACTACATTAGAATTTTTTTCCCCCAATGTCAGATGGAATGTGATTTTTTTCCCCAGCATTCTCATATCTCAGAACCCCTAGTGTAAGACTTAGTTATATTAGAAAAAAAAGTGCTTTTGCAAGGATGGCTTATTTTATTCACTGGAGAGATACTGAGAAAAACACCTTTTTTCCCAAGTAACATGTGTCTACCCTAGAAGGATTTGCTGGGAAAGCTAAACAGGCAACCCTTTCCCAGTGTAGATCTGGCCTTGGCATTTAAATGCATTTTAGATGGGGCAAAGATTCAGTTAGTATAAACTGGCTTCAGTGTTTTATACCAGCTGAAGATGTGACATAATATTCAGTGAGAAGTGGTTTCGACACTGACATTACCCAGAGTACAATATGGACTGTTGTACATCTATGTCCACTCAATTCTCCAACCTAGGGTGCCTCTTACACTGCTTTGCCATGAGACCAACCACTTCTGATCAACTATAACAGGGTTCAAAAAAGAACTAGGTAAGTTCATGGAGGATAGGTCCATCAATTGCTATTAGCCAGGACGGGCAGGGATGGTGTGCCTAGCCTCTGTTTGCCAGAAGCTGGGATTGGGCAACAGGGGATGGATCATTTGATGATTACCCAGTCCATTCATATCCTCTGGGGTACCTGGCATTGGCCACTGTCAGAAGACAGGATACTGGGCTAGATGGATCTTTGGTCTGACCCAGTATGGCCATTCTTATGCTCACACACAGCCTCTAGCATGTAAATTATCCCCAGTTATGTTAGGTAAGTGCTATAGCTAGCCATTCCTGAATTATACTATAGAGAAAAACCAGCAAATTCCCAGTCCCAGACCTGTCCCCAAAAATTTACATCATGTACTGCCTCTCTTTCCGGACAATACAAGCTCATAGAAAGTCTGTCATTTCATTAATAGAAAATTATATGTGCAAACCCCGGTATCTCAAAAAGAGTTTCCGAAACACTTCAGTCCATACAGGTTTATATAAAACAACAAAACAAATATATTACCTACAGAAAGAAAGATTTTAAAGTGACTACAAGTAATGAGGCATAAAAGGCAGAATTGGTTAAAAAGAAATAAAAAGTAAAAACGCAACTAACATCTACCTTTTTGCTTTTGCAATCTTGCTGGCTGGATGCCTTTCAGTCAAGACCCCTCCCCTAGTTCAGTGTTAATTTCCTCGTCCCTCAAGTGTTGTTGATGCTGTGAGCAGAGAGAAAAGGAGAAGAAATAATTTGGGTCCTCTGTTCTCACTTCTTATCATTATTTTCCTGTTTGAAAATCATCTCCAGCTGAGATTCAGGAGACAGAAAAAAGAACAGGAGTACTTGTGGCACCTTAGAGACTAACAAATTTATTTCAGCATAAGCTTTCGTGGACTACAGCTCACTTCTTCAGATGCACAGAATGGAACACACAGACAGAAGATATTTATACATACAGAGAACATGAAAAGGTGGAAGTATGCATACCAACTGTAAGAGTCCAATCAATTGAGATGAGCTATTGTCAGCAGGAGAAAAAAACAAAAAAACAAAAAGCTTTGAAGTGATAATCAAGATGACCCATAGAAGGTATGAGGAGAACTTAACTTGGGGAAATAGATTCAATTAGTGTAATGACCCAACCATTCCCAATCTCTGTTTAAACCTAAATTAATTGTATGTAATTTGCATATTAATTTTAGTTCAGCAGTCTCTCTTTGGAGTCTGTTTTTGAAGTTTTTTTGTTGCAAAATTGCCACCTTCAAGTCTGTCACTGAGTGGTTAGAGAGGCTGAAGTGTTCTCCCACTGGTTTTTGAATGTTATGATTCCTGATGTCAGATTTGTGTCCATTTATTCTTTTGCGTAGAGACTATCTGGTTTGGCCAATGTACATGGCAGAGGGGCATTGCTGGCACATGATGGCATATATCACGTTGGTTGATGTGCAGGTGAACGAGCCCCTGATGGGGTGGCTGATGTGGTTAGGTCCTAAGATGGTGTCACTTGAATAGATATGTGGACAGAGCTGGCAAAGGAGACAGAAAGTCTGTTCACACAGGAACTTCCTGCTATTCTTTTACCAAAATTGTAGATTTTTTGCTCACATAATTCTTGCTGCTGAAGAATGGCCACTTAATCATGTGATAATCCATTTGATTATGTTGACACCTGGCTCAGGTGTCAATTTGCCTTTTGTGTCCGAGGAATTGATTTGTGCCTGCTAAACTTGGAGCCACATCTCAATAATGTCAGAGGGTAGAATCTTAGAACTTTAACAATGTTTCCACACACGTTTTACAAGACAGTAATGATCAACAGATATTGAGTTTTCAAATGATACCTCACAAGGCATCACTTTGTACAAAACGTATCATAGCCTTGTAAAAAGGGCAAACATAGGGATACAGAATGTCACCCACGCACAGTTCATTGTATTAAATGCAATACACAAAATTATTTTTTTCACACAAGAGACTACTATTTAGCATTAGTGTATATTGCCAGCTGTGTGCTTTGCATTACATGCAGTTTGAAGATGTAGACATTTAACCTTTTGGGTATTGCATGCATTATGTTCAGCATGTATAAGTCAGGTTGCAGCTATTCACTGCTTAATATGTCTGGAATTGCTGTACAGCTGGCCTATATGAAGCTTTGAGTTTTATATATTTATATGAATTACTTCTATGACCCATAAGCACTCTAGCAACTACAGAGACCAGCTGCTGTGGTGATCTTTGAGAATGGAAAATGTTAAGCAGCAGAGAAAAAGTTGCTGGCGACATCCAAAATTTCATTTACATTTGGGAGGTTTCTGTTAGAGGCACAGCAAAATGGTAAGTCTTGATCAACCTAAAGTACACCTGGATTCTTCCCCATTCAGTCCTTGATTAGGCTCATATCTCAGATAACGTAATTAGGTTGTCCTGGGCAAGATGACCCAAGATGCACATGTGACTGCATAAAGGTGCAGCTTCAAGCTGTTTTGATGAGTGTGCTGGCCTCTTCATTGCCATACTGTGAATTAAGTATTTAGCATGTTTTACAAACATATTTTTCTTGACAGTTCTCTGCAGCTGCTTTGAAGTTTCTCTCAGACTATTCTTTAAATATCTAATTATGGAATTTGTGAAACATGCATTACTTATTCTGTAATATGGCATGGCTATTTCATTTAGATCTAATGAGTAGAGCTGGAAGAAGACTTCCCCAAAAGAGTCTCTGAATAATTATTCAAATAAAAAATCATCAAGTTCTTCTTTTTGTTTGCTTTCTACAAATACTGGCGCGGGAAAAAACAGCAAATTTTAGGTGAACTTTCAAGAAAGCAAATTTTGATTTCTTAAACATGGTTATTTGCACCAAACCTTGAAAATGAAATTACATTTATCCAATCAGGGAATAGAAATAATAGCACGTGAACTAATTAGCACAGTTTACATTTTGAATTCTTGAAAGGAACTGCTAAAGAATAATCTACAGACCAAAAATTATAATCAGTAAAATTATGCATAATGAATACATTCATAAGCTGGATAGAGACAATTTGTCAACAGAAAGAGAGGCAAAAGACATCAGATTATTGGTTGTGAAGCTTTTGCTCAGCTCTGAAAATTGGATGTTCTTTGTTATTCTGTAGCTTGTTAATGTACATCATAAAGCGCACAGTTCGAATTTGAAACTGAAACACAAGTGGTATGAGGCACCCACAAACAAAAAAAACAATGAAAGTTCATCAACTCACCCTGCAAATCTAAACTTGCCCCATTTCACACAGCTCTGATAACTCAGAGGAGTTTAAAAAAAACCAAAAACGATGCAGTTCCACAGACTGTCGTCAAGATTTAACAACAAGCCCTTTAAAAATGCACATTACTGTACTTCAGAGTCTCCAAAGACTCCTTTGTCAAGGCTGGTTTATAGTCTATATAGTTTGTTAAAAAAGCTTTTAGAATCATCATGGTTGATTGGATCAGTGTGGCTATTGTGAATTTGCAGTAAACTCACATTAAAGTGCTCATGAAATTTTAACTTAGAAAGAATTAAAAGCACATGTGCTGTAACCAGTTTATAAAACCAAATATTTTAAATCTCCATTCCCAACCCACAAACTGGGAACCATTATTTAAGGTATGTTTTTTTTCCCCAGAGTATCCATGTACTCATCAGTGATTTTCAATACAGTTCAGTGACTTGTGTTTTGTCATGTCCAGCTTGATATTTTCTCTTGCTTGTGTCCAGCCTTGATATTGTCCACCCAAGGTCATATCATTCTGCATGTAACAAGTGAAACACTGTGGTTAGCTTTGTGGTTTTGGTGATGCAGAAACCTACAGACTGCAGCAGTGAACTGACTGAATTATGTTTAAAGTGACTTTGTCATATAGTAAGCTAATTCTAAGTTGTCTGCTAAATTTTCTGTCCAGGGGCTGGTAGGTTTGGGCCTGGCTTCAGGCTTTGCCTTATGAAGTCGTGACCAGGCCCAGCCTTACAGGTGGGCAACATGGGCGACTGCCCAGGGCAGCATAGTCATTGGGCGTACCATCCAAGTGCTGCAAGCTGGCGGGCCTAGGCTGCTGGAGTTGGGGGTAAGTGCAGGCAAGCCTGGGACTGGAGCGCCTGGCCAACTGGGTGAGGGGTGGGTGATGCTGCCCGGAGCTGCCAGCCTGGTGGGGAGGCACAGGCTGCAGGGCTCAGCCCTGCAAACCCAGTGGGCCGGCTCCTGGGTCACCCCACACACCTATTCTCCTCCTGATAGGTCAGGGGTCAGCAACCTCTGGCACGCCGCTCGCCAGGGTAAGCACCCTGGCGGGCCAGACCATTTTGTTTACCTGCTGCATCGGCAGGTTCGGCAGACCGTGGCTCCCACTGGCTGTGGCTCTTTGTCCCAGGCCAGTGGGGGGTGGCAGGAAGCACCACAGGCCGAGAGATATGCTGGCTGCGGCTTCCCACCACCCCCATTGGCCTGGGATGGCGAACTGCAGCCAGTGGGAGCCACGGTCTGCCAAACTTACTGACGCGGCAGGTAAACAAACGGGCCCGGCCCGCCAGGGTGCTTACTCTGCCGAGCCGCATGCCAGAGGTTACTGACCCTTGTGCTAGGTGGTCGGGGGTGTATGGTTCCTGTGCAGCCCAACTGGGGTCTGGGGCCAGGAGGTTGTCCTCATGCCCTGCACCCTGTGCTGCTGTTCTCAAACTCAAAGAAAGGGTATCAAAATACAAATTCACTCGGTGCCATTTTCCCTAAAGCTGGCCCTGGTCTTGACTTCTGGAAGATTAGGGTTTTACAATGCCGCTGTTTTGAGGTCGTTCATCTGCTCTGTTCCTTTTCCCTCTGTGCCTTGGGGAATATCAATCTCTCTTGTGTATGACAAGCAGTGGGTGGGTTATGCTGTAGCTTTGCAGTTTTCCTGAAAATATTGATAGATGTAAACCTGATCTGAGTGACACCAGCCTAAGGCAGATTGGTTTCACACTAGCTATCAGACACTGCTCCATCATCTTATACAAACACAGAATTGTCATATCTCTGTACCATACAGCCCTAACATAACCCCCTTCCTCCCGTATTTGTTTCCAATTACACCCATGCTAACTCTTAGGAATATTTTATAGGACCATTTAATACTTCATCTCCCTCTATTAGACACCTTTTTTCAACACTATAATATTCCCTTTGAGTTTGGCTCCATGTTCAGAAGTACAAAAGTGAGTGGTTTAACAGTGAAATATATCAGTATAAATCAAAACAGATGGGATGAGTGTTGGGGGGGGGTGGGAAGATCTAGCACCAGTTTTAAATCCTGCTAACTTTCATCTCATACTCTGAATTGAAGCAATATGTTTGTCTTAAACCAATTCCATCAAATCACCTGGCATACAAATAGATTAAACAGAACACGTTAACAGCCCACATGGTAGTTTAGCCTAAAGCGCATGTTTACAGCTTCTTTTTAAATCTAGAGAAGTAAAAAAAGATTTCACTTGTGGGCAGACTAGATGGTGTGCTGCTTGAATGCAAAATAGAACCAGTTATGCTAAAAGGCAAAGTTAATCTAGAAATATAATTAGTTCTGCATCAAAATAAAATCATCCATATAAAAATAGGTTGTGTTTTCTATGCCACTTGTAAATAGCATAGAAGGCAAGGTTCTAGGCAATTATTTTGCCATAAGGTATTAGAAAAAAAATAAAATTCTGAAAATAATGTGGAAAAAACAAAGGCAGTTGTGGAATAACACATCTTAAAGTAATAGTGGCATTTAATTTTGTGGTTTTTTTAACTTTGATTAGGATTGATGATTTACTGCAGCAGGAGTTTGTGTACACTATACATGAAGCAGGCATTAACTTCTGTTGAGGGTAATAGTAAGATTTATTGACAGGAGAGGTTAATACTTCCTGAGGCCAACTCATCCCAATATTTACTCTGAAGGACAATAATTTTTGATATTCACTGAAACAATGCATGTATTGTTATCTACAGCCTGAGGGTCCAATCCTGCAGTCTTTCCTCAGGAAAATCCCTACTGAAGTCTTAATGTCAATATGTCTCCATTATGGACAACTGTTTCAGGAGGTCAGCAGTTTTTCCTTTAAAATTAACATTCTGGAGGGAGGTTAAATCAGAGATAAGTAGCAGTTGTAAACAAACTCAGTGCAGTAACTCAGGATGCATCTCTTGTTCATTTAATCTGATTGGCTAATAATTCAGGAACCTTTGATAAATCCTGCTTGGATCAGTTTTAATCCTGGCTAATAAAACAGTACTAAAATCTGCCTATTTTAGGTATTTATATGATACCTATTCCTGAAATATCTGAGCATCTTACAATCCTTAATCTAGTCATCCTCACCATACCTGTCAGCTAGAAAAGTGCTAACAACCCTCCTGGGATACAGAGGGACTGAATAGCTAAGTGACTTGGCCCAAGGAAGTCTGTGGCAGAGCAGGGAATTGAAATTGGGTCTCTCAACTTTCAAGCTAGCTCTGACCACTGGACATTTTGTCCTACATTATGTCTGCAGTTAAACTGATCTGCACTGATTCACCCGCACTCATTCATGGTACTAGTTGTTAGCAGTGGGTAATTTTTCCTAGCGTAGATCATGTCTTCCTAAATCTAACTGGGGACAGGAAACTGAAGCTATTTCATCATCAGGTAAAATAACCATTAGATTAGAGAGACGTTACAAAGGAATCAAACTGAACTCCTTTCCCCCCTCTATGGGGAACAGTAGTCTTTCTTCTTGACCTGAGCAGAGCTGCAGCTACAATATATCACTCAGCTCACAGGAGCCCTTTTAATCAGAGCAAAGGACAAAACTAAATAAATAAAGAAAAGGATGGCTTCTTCTCTATGCCTGAGAAAAGGCTGAAAAGACAGAATTCTATAGTGAGTTTGCAAAAGAAAGAAAAGAGGGTAGGGGGTGAAGACTGCTAAATATAATACAGAACTCTCTTTTAAACACTTACACACATACTTTAAAGATTCTCAAGGGCAGTTGAGATGGAAAAATAAAATTAGAACCATTTCTCTTGCTTCCCTCCTCCCAGAGCTTCTATTTTACACTTCAGAGACTCCACTCAGGAAGTCCTAAACAAAAGCAAGTAAACCAGAGCATGACTGTAATCACTGTTCTTTGCCTAAACTTTAAGGCGTAAAAGTTTATCTGTTTTTGTCTGAATTTAGGCTCGGGAATCTATGGAAAGATATTTCCCAGCCAACGTATTGATATTTATTTGTAAATTTTATGCTTAGACACTCTCATTATCAAAATTATCTGAAATAAGGTGATTGAAGATGTGTAAAATATAACAAAATGTATGTTTTAACTATATACTTACTGCATATTTTAAAATACCCATGACAAAAAATATCTGTACCAATGAGACTAAGCTGCTCCCACTAAAAACATCCAAAATTCCTATTGGCTTTAATGGAAGCAGGTTTTGGCCTAATATCTGAAGGTAAAAAATAAATATTTTGTGGTGTTTGTGGCATAGTAAATTGTTTTGCAGATGTCATCATCTTTGTAACATGGCTCATTTTGGATTTCCAAATAGATGTTAGGGCCAGAGGGAACCCTTATGCTTATCAAGCCTGATCTCCTGCATATCACAGGTTAAAGAACCTCATCCAATGACTTCTGCATCAATCACATAACTTCTGTTTGAGCTACCATGTATCTTTTTAAAATATATACTGCATTGATTTAAGGACTGAAAGGTGTTCCAATGATTAATTACGTTCTGTGAAAAATTTGCATCTAATTTGTAGTCCAATTTTGTCAATATCCTACCACTGGCTCTCATTGTGGGATATTCCTGTGAACTCCATTTTGTATTGAATCCTCCATTTTGTATTATGAACTGAACACATCTAACATTGCCCCAAACAAAATTATTAAATTGCTTTCAAAATAGCCAACCTGCCCAGGAAAGGTAAATGCCATCTCTTTGAAAGACCATCACTGAGAAGCAATCATAGAGCAATCTGAAGCCATCAACTTAGTCTGTCTCTCAACAGCTGGCCCAAAACCATAGAATGAAGGATTCTCTACAGAGGTGTGCCAGCATAGCTGCTGGATCTGCAGCTTCACAGCTGAGCATATGGCAAAAGAAGAAAGACTGAGATGGGGGCTTCTGTGAGTGACAGGCCATAACCTCATGTAAGCAGAACAGGATGGAAGAGGAGAAGGCAGTAGGTGCTTTCTCCAAACTTGTCACTGACCAACCTCAGGCTCACAGAAGTGTTCAGATCAGACAGGGGGCTGAGTGGGAGGGGACATTTCTATAACTCTGTAGTGCTTTAAAGGGAATATGGTTAAAAACTTCCTTTCCTAAGCTTGTGTTCCTTACTTTCCAGATACGTTGTCCCTAGGGGTTAAACTAGAAGCCCACAGAGTGCCCACAGCTAGATGAAACTCTGAGGGAGCATGTATAGGAGACTGGGTAACTTATGAGGTCTGAGGCAGCTGGACTGCAAAGTCCTATATCCTAAAGAAGAGCTCTCAAGATGTCTGAGCCTTGGCATGTGCCTGTCATGGTACAATTTCCCACTCTGAACCTTAGCGTTCAAGAGATGGGGTACCAGCATGAATTCCTCTAAGCTTGATTACCAGCTTAGGACCTGTAGTGCTGCCACCAACCAGGAATTCCAGTGCCTGGTACACTCTGGTCCCCTCAAAAACTTGCCCGGAGACCCCCAAGACCCATACCCTCTGGATCTTAACACAAGGAAAGTAAACCCTTTCCCTCACCATTGCCTCTCCCAGGCTTCCCCTCCCGGGGTTACTCTGGAAGATCACTGTGATTCAAACTCCTTGAATCACAAAACAGAGAGGACAATTCACCTTCCCCCCTCCTTCTCTTTCCCCCTCCCAGACTCTTCCTGAGAGAAAGTAATCCTGGCACAGAGAGAAATCAGCCTCTCTCTCCCTCTTCCCTCCTTTCTCCCCACCAATTCCCTGGTGAATCCAGACCCAGTCCCCTGGGGTCTCACCAGAATAAAAAAAAAACAATCAGGTTCTTTAAACAAGAAACTTTTAATTAGAGAGAGAGAAACAGTAAATTTAGCTTTGTACATTTAAAAAAAATGGAATAGGTACAGGGTCTTTCAGCTATAGACACTGGGAACACCCTCCCAGCCTAAGAATACACGTACAAATTAAAATCTTTTCAGCAAAATACCAGTTTGAACTCCTTTCAGCCAAATACACATTTGAACTTCTTCCAACCAAATACACATTTGCAAATAAAGAAAACAAACATAGGCCTAACTCGCTTTATCTACCTAGTACTCACTATTCTGAATCTATAAGAGCCTGTATTGGAGAGATTGGAGAGAAACCTGGTTGCACGTCTGATCCCTCTGAGCCCCCAGAGTGAATAACAACCAAAACTAACAGCACACACAAAAACTTTCCTCCCTCAAGATTTGAAAGTATCCTGTCCTCTGATTGGTCCTCTGGTCAGGTGACAGCTAGGCTTACTGAACTTGTTAACCCTTTACAGACAAAGAGATATAAAGTACTTCTGTGCTATTAACTTTTCTTATCTGTTTATGACAGTGCTCTAGAAACCCAAAGCTTGAAACAGTGATTAGATTCTGCCTAGACCTAGGGGGCCCAGCAATTTAGATAGACTCACAACAGACTAGTGTCCATACAGTGCAGTACTGAACCAGGTTGTGAAACTCATTATGCCTTTTTATGTCAGATTAAATAGCTGTCTACTGTCAGAAATCTCTTCCTCATTATACGTATTTACTATACTCTTATGATATTGCCAACCTGTTCAAATCATACTAGAAAATTTTAAAATATGAAACATAATTAAAGCACAGCAATGCTAAAAATAAAAAAATAAACCACCAAAAACGGCCTCTAGCCCCATCCCCTGAACAATAAAATCTTATGTACTGCTGAGACTATATAAGAAAATCAATGCAGATACTAACTGAAAAATTATATAAGAAATCAATACAAAATGAGGTATTTCAAGGATACAGTGTAATTGTCCCACATGTGAATAACTTTGAGTGTTAAATGTTTTACCGTTAATCTAAATGGTACAAAGGTCAGTGTGACTTTAAAAGTATTGAAGCTTGTGAGCCTTCCAAGTAAACCATTAGAAATAGTGTGATATAATAATGTAAGTGGGTCCCACTTCTTTCGTACTTATAAAAAACTACTACTTTTATACTTATAACACAAGTAAGTTTTAGTGGGTTTAAGCTTAAAAGCCTTCTTTAAAAATATCTGAGGTTAAATACTTTATAGCTGAGAAGTGTTTCTCAACACAGAAGTGTTTCTGAAATTTATGCACACAGAAAGTTGTGTGAGGAAAAAAAAAGTCTACATTTTATTTCAAAACTCTTGACAATGTACTGTGCTGGTTTCAAGTAACAGTTGTTCAGGCTTCATTTCCCCTCAGGCAACTGCCATAATTTAAAGACTAATCGTGTTCTTAGGAATTTTCTGGTATGATGTCATTCTTTCACTATGTCAGGGCTCCTGTTGCTTATTTATGTCAGTACAATTTTTCATATTAACTTCATTAACATTCCATGGGCCGGTGAGAGATGGGCCCAAACAAAACACCTTTCATGCAAATCCCCCTGATTTCTGGTAGTTTGTAAAAGACACTTCTCTGTTCTCAGCCGTAGTTTGGTTTTGCAAAAATAAAATCTAGCTGATAATATTTTGGAAAAAGAAAATGATTTTTCAACTATAGAAATGGATCAAATCCAAAATCTTTATTTAGTCCTGCCCTCAACTTCATTTCTGATTAAATGAAATAAAAATCTAAGCCTCCCATGATTTTGGATTTAGTTCTGCAAAAATGAGATAAATGTGAGATTTCGTATCCCTTTTCTGGATTTATCCTGTCTTCCATCAATTAAATATGTTCTAAATAATATATTTGAGAACCAGGCACCTACAAACAGTGATTTATCAAGTAAGAAGGCTGCCTGTTCCCATGTTTTTCATTTTAATGACTATCTGGCTGAGAAAATTTGAGAACCTGCTTTTGCCAAAAACACAATTTTCTTAGAGAAAAAATCTATTGCACAAAGGTCTTGATTCCTGAGAGATTCTAAAAAAGGCACATCTGGTTGTGTTTGTGATACTGTATTAATCTATATTCAATATATACATCCACCTTTATACCGTATTGTCAAGGGATACACTGTTACAGAAACACTGTTAACACTGCAAAATTTAGGATGAGTTTCAGACTGGAGATGTAAGTAGGTACAACTTCATTGAGTCAAAGGGGTGTCACCCACTTTCATCAGGTCTGAATTTGATCCTAGGCATAAAATCTGTTGTTTGAGCTTGTTGCAGATCTAGATGGGTTCTCCCTTTGCCCCAGTCTTGGGGCCTTTCAGCTCACACTCAGGGCGCAGCAGATCCTCTATCTAGTACCCCTGTCTGGAATCCTGTGTTCCAGCTGCCTAGTCTCTGGAACCAGTGCTGACCTCTCAGACTTTTCTGTATGGGTGTTCTGGGTTTACAGTTTATCTCTTCAGGAGCATGTGATAGGTACTATGTGATAGGGACGGACTTCAGGAATGATTATAAAACACCATTGATCTTTGCTTAGCATGAGAAATACACAGATCTGTACTAAAATAATAAACCCTACATGCATTTCCATGCCTGAGTTTCCTAAGCAGACTGGGTTGGGTCACGGTCCTCTGGGGATGTCCAGGACCTTTTTGCTGCAGATCATGACTTTTGTTCTGAACAACAGAGCCGTTTTCTGTCTGGGTCAACTTGCTTGGAATTTGGCCACTCCTGCAGGTAAACCATGCCCCCCCCTCTTTCCTCCCCTGTTATGAAAGTATGTCTGCCCCTTCTCCCATCCTGTGTCCCTCTCCCCAACCTTCCCCTATCAATCCATTTTAAACGCCTGCTTTGTCATCTACATCTCATTTTGTGTAGTCAGAGTACAGTTCTTAAGGTTACTTACATTCCATTATCCCTAGCCTGGGGAGTAGATGATATAGGCCTTGCAAGCCCATGGTGGATACGTTTACACGGAGGCATTCAATTATACAGCAATTTTCATAGCAATAATTTCATATCATCAATATGGAATTAATAAATTAAACAGATTCCCCAAATCGTCACAGTGACTCTTTTCTGTATTAAAATGCTTCCATTTTCTTTTTATCATTATCTCTTTTTCCAAAAAATTAGGATGATCATTTTTTCATTATGTATCATACTAAGCTGTGAAATTTCCTCTTCAAACACTTCTTAAGCAGAATGAAGGAGGCAAATATAGCTGAGCTCCTATTTGCTGCTGAAGAGTATTCTTTAACACTTCTTACTCTTTAGTTACTCGGACAAAATTTCTCTTGCTTTCAGTGTGGTTGTTTTCTGAGAAAAGTGCATACCATAGCTAAGGAAGTTCAGTTAAAACAACGAGGAGTCTTTGTGGCACCTTAGAGACTAACACATTTATTTGGGCATAAGCTTTCATGGGCTATAACCCACTTCGTCTGTTGTGATAAGCTCATGAAAGCTTATGCCCAAATAAATGTGTTAGTCTCTAAGGTGCCACAAGGACTCCTTATTGTTTTTGCTGGTACAGACTAACATGGCTACCCCTCTGGAACATCAGTTACTAATTACTAAATAGCAGCAGCTTTAAAGAATTTTCTTTTTCTCTCTTTCCTTTTCTTAAATTATTGCACTAAATGTCATAAGATGGAGAAAGGTAAAATAGGGATGGATTTTATCGTTAGGAATCTGGAGCCTTTTGTGAAAGAGGAGAGACCACCTCACTCCCAGTTGCTGATGAACTAATGATGAAATTTTGATCATACATACATCCAACCTGTTTTCTCATGCTTTCAATTTAACATTAATGGATACATGTGGTTGCATTTGTGTAAAACAGAACTGCTGCATAACAGCAGTATCGTTTACTAATGATTTATTTTGATGTGCTTAAATTCATCTTGTTCTAAACATTGATTCAAATACTCGTAGAGTAGTTAGTACCCAATTGTCTGTTTAAAAAAATGTTTACCCAGTATGTATTAATCTGTATGAGTATCATTATCTAAAGGAAATTAATAAAATATCAATTGAAAATGCCTTTCTCTGGGTCCAAAGTTCAATAAGCATTTAAAATTGTACAAATCTACAGCACTATAGGGGAAGATTAGAGTTTTGTGCAATTTGAATTAAAAAGTGGGCTCTGTGCATCTGTTCTGTAATTTGCTGTATATCTTGGGAAATGTACCAGAAAGAAAAGTGCAAACACGTCTTACAAAAGGTGTAGAATGCGACCTCCTCCTCAAAAGAGGGGCCATAGGGGGGCAAAGTATTCCAAGCAAGCAGCTAATGTGTACAGTGTTGTTTTCTCACTTTAAATTAAATTTATTCCTGTGCAGATGAAGCATTAAAGTATTTAAAGACACAGCATTAACAAGCCATATTTTCACATGGAACAAACTACTCCTGAACAATGATATAAACGTGCTAGACATAAACATGCCTCTCTTCCTAATCAGGCAGCAAGCTCTTTCTATTGGATCTTCAACAAACATTTAGTGTGGCAATTGCAAGAGAAACCTCAGTCTCCAATAACATCTGTGATCCCCTTGGTGACTTTTGCAATCTCTGTGCCTATTGGAGTAGAGGGTAAATTTTTCTTAATGGTAAGAGTTATAAGACTGTGGAATAGTCCCCTAAGGGTGGTGGAATAAAGCATTGCAGAATATAGTGTGAAACCCTGGCTTCACTGAGGTCAATGGCAAAACTCCCATTGGCTTCAATGGAGCCAGGATTTCACCCACTAATCGTAGGAGAAACTCTTCTGTTGGCTCACAGGTGAAAGGATTACTAACAAAATTCCATCTATGATGTTAACACAATAAGATTAGTAAGATTACTATAATCTATTTATGCTGTGTTAACACTCAAATATCTCTATCAGGACCTGACGTCTATTGTGTTGGATGCTGTACACATAGACAGAATGAGACAATCTCTGCCCCCAAAGAGTTTGTAATTGAAAATATGTAGGAGAGAGAAAGCAGAAAGATGACCTACTAAACAAAATGGTTAGGGCTTGCTAATGTATCTTTGTTTTCTTTTCCCCCTCTCATCAGCCCAGGCGCTCCTGTCAACTTGCTCTGCCACTGCTGCCTAAGGTGTTTGTATATGATGATGAAAGAAATTTCCAAGGCCAGCCAGATGATGCCTGAGCCTCGTGACTTTTTTAAATGAGTGCTCTCATCAGATCAGCTTGTTCTAACCTATATTTCAATTCTGATGGGGAATTGAAATAGTAGTTCTTCAAAATAGTGCAGTATAGAAGCCTCAGTGGACAAATTTACAGTCATGGCCAAAAATCTTCAGATTTTTGAGGATTCAGAATGAGAGCTTTCATTTGAGACCAGGTGTAACCTAAAGTTATTGTGTCATGGCATTGGAATTGTGCCCTGTTCTGACACCAATTTCATCCCTCTGCCACATGGCAGGTGGCATCTAGTACCCTGCAGCTTGACTTCCAGTGGAGGAAAATCCCTGATTCAGAGGCTAGGTATATTCTGAGTGTAACTCGTTTTATTTACACATGTACACCAGTCCTAAACCAGTGGAAATCAAACAGCCTGCAGGGCAATCCTGTCTTTTAGAAATTTCCGCCCAGCAGCAATTCCTGGTTTTCAGGGAGCACCTCTGCCACAAAAGTTGAGACTCTCAGAGCTCAAGGCAGAAAAATATCCTCCTGCTACTAGTACAACCTCCTCTCCAGATGATGCTTCTACACAGTATTTTGCATCACCCAGAACAAACCACAACACATTATGTCTTCCCAAAACTCAACATTTGCTTGTATGCTAAGAAAAAAAAACCTGGGAAGACTGTGTGTAACAGTGCCATCTGGTTATACCTGCCATACATGGTAGGTGTCCATTGTATTAGTCCATGCTTTAAAAAATTATAATCTCCTTTTAAGGAAAGAGAAAATAACTCTCCACTGTGCTCAACAAAAGATTAGTCTTAAAAATAATGTGGATAGTGTGTGATGCTTCATTTCCATGTGTGTGTTTTTACTTTGTCTTTTTAAGAAAATGTCATTTCCTGAAACATTTAGTGACATGGCAAAATGATTTGAATACAAGGGAGCTTAAAAATACATTGTTTAATGATGTAGTGTCCCTAGAAGATATTTTGGGAAGCAACTATGTGTATTTGGCAGAAATAATAATCTAGCAGTATTTCTCAACAGGACGCAGATATGATTTTCAGCCAGAACAGCTTTGAGAGTACATTGTTTCAGGCTATTTATTCAAGAAGTGAGAACAGAAGAAAATTCTCCAATGGGACTAAAAAAGTCGCATAATAATATCATAAAACATTAACTTAGCAGTAGGAAAAACACTTATGAGCCATTTTAAGTTGAACTAATTTGAGTTCTCATGGATTTAATTTTTTTACAGCCTTCATAAGTCCAATTGATACATAATTCCTTTATTAAGTCAGAAATTGTATTTGCTTTAAGAACCTAGCAAACATTTCATCCTGGAAAAAGATGAGTTCTTCACTGTAAACAAATCAGCACATAGGAGATAGAAGATTATCTAACTATAATATTATGGGTAAATGATTAAATACTGAATTTCTCTTTGAAATTCAGGATGAAAGGTAGCAATATAAATTTAGAATAAATACAGATGGCTATATTAATAGTATGTAATTGAGGTGCATCTAGGGATTTGCTGTTCATTGGCCCAATCCTGAAATGAGCCCTGCTTGGGAAGAGCCCTGTGGCCCTGCCGAATTCTAATAAAATTAATGGTGCTCTGCATCTGCACAGAGATCTGTCCACATGGAACCATTTGGAGGATTGGGACTATAGTTGGTTCAGTAAGAGAGCTGATTATGTTCTGGTTCCCCATCTCACAGAAGATCACTTAATGTTTACAACTTACTTCCTTGCTCTTATGGATTTAGCAGACTTTTACTCAACCAGGCAGAGTTGTTAAGAGATTTTAAATGTTTAAGACTTTAACAAGAAAGCACTTATTTTGCTGACCAAAAAGAACAACATGATCTAATCACAAATTAGGGCTGTACTGGACTTTGATAGCACAGGAAAGGCTTGGCTTTAGACACTGGTACTCTTGGAGAGAAAAATCCTTTTTCAAACAGTAAAACACACACACACACACACACACACACACACACACACACACACACACACACACACACACACACACACACACACACACACACACACACACACACACACACACACACACACAGAAATGTGACCAGTTTAGGGGAGTGGGGTGGGGCAATTATAACCAATTTCTTGCCATTCCCCTGCAAACATGGTGCTATGTCTCTCTAGTATGTATCTAACCCATTCAGCAAAGATTTGAGCATGTGGTAGGCTGCATTATACATCTGAAGGGTCATTGAGTACATCTTTGAAGACTTAATACTATTGGTCAATAGACACTCACATAATTCATGTTTTATGAAAAATTATTTCAATAATATTTCTCATTGTATCAGTATCTTTGTATCTTAGAATACTGGAGCATTAAAGATCATATTGGTCACGTAGTCTGACTCCCTACATTTTTCAGGATTTTGTAATTTCACTGGTTCTTATTTTATGTTTTGTAAAATGCCTGGCACCTTTAATAGTACAGTATACAAATTTAAATATTCTAACCATTCCAATGTCTTATCTCATTGCCTTTTAAACGAGACTTAAAACTTGAAGTCCCAACCTCTTCAGGTTACTAAAGATCTTATGGTATTTGTTGAAAAAGCATTGTTCATTATTATTAATTAGTGTGATTTGGGGAATCTATCTGTACAATTTATGAAGTCTCATCGATGTTATGAAACTATTGTACAGTTTGTTGTATCAGGCATTGCTTTTATTTAGATGTAGAACCCACTGTTTGCTAACACTGGATGCTGAATGTACCCACCAGGAGCAATGGAGAGTTGTTAAATTTAACTACTTTGCTTTGACTGAACAATTGGTATGGTGAAATTGGGAGAAGCAGCTTCCTCCACCTTGTCTGAAGAAAGGGCAAAGTGGAGATCTGTGTATTATTCATGCTGTAAGTAAAGAACAGTGGTGTTTTAGAATCCAGTGCAAAGTGCAAGCATTGGCTTTCACTGTCATGTGCCCCTGAAGAGGCAAACTGTAAACCAGAAGGCTCGCGCCTTTGGTGAGATTCTAGGTAATGTGTAGTAGTTGCTAGGGAGGCTTGGAGGAGACAACATTAGTTTTAAGACCTGGGCAATTGGACCATGAAATCCCTACTGCAAGGTCAACACTTGGAGGATGTGGGAGCTCTACTAGGCCCTAGGTCTGTGTCAGTTAGGTATTGTGAGGTGGCTGTGCTGAGCATTGTACAAATATAAAGCTAGACACAGTTTCTACTACCAAGGAATTCTCTTTGCCTGAATGGAACATAGACTAATGTTAATTCCCATTCACAGAGAATACGCTTCAGACAATAAAAAGCTGAGGATGGTGGCATAATGTCATCACTGTGGAGGATTTGGTTTTCTTTTAATAACTATTTGAATCATAGATGCCAGATTACAGTTGAAAGGTTTCATGAATGAAGCTTTTTTCAAGCAGAATATAAATGTAAAGAGGGAGGTAATTTGGAGCAAAATGAGAAAAAAGTGTGGCATAGATGCAGACCTACCAAGTTTCCAACATTTTGCTGCAAACACAGGCAGCTGGGTTTTTTTGTCCAGCTGTCTTGTAGCAAGTGTTGAATATCTAGCATTTGAGTATCTCTGCAGTTTGTTCTATGTGTCAGCCATCTTTTTAAAGGACACTGATCTTTTTGTTATGACACCATGTCTGTCAGGGGATGCATATCTTCTCAGCAAATAGAAGACCTGATTGAAGAGGTTAAGAGGTTCAAAGCACCAAGAGTTGTGAAATGGTAATTGGGAGTGGGCATATCAACATCTATCCCCACATCCAGCACAGCTCTTCAAGCATCTCAGCATCTTTCCAGTGGCTCCTCTGCCTCTGGACCCCTATACCTTTAGAATACAAAGGGAATATTTAGTGACCATGCAGTGGAAAGGTAAAATATGTGGAAATCATTTTTGAGCTATAGACAGGTGTAGCTTTATGCAGGGAAGAATTAGAGTTATTTGAGAAATTGAGTTTTTGTCATTTTTACTTTAAGATGGAGGCTGGATTTCCTAAAGGAAGTATTGGGGAGAAACAGATGCAGCACTGAACAGAGTGAGAAGTCAGGAGTAGAAAGACAGATTCTGGAGTTGTCATTGTAGAGATCATAACAGATAGTAGATACGATGAAACAGGGATAGACTAGAGAGGGAGAAGGGATCAAGGATAGAAACTCGAGGGCCAGTGACAGCAAGTGGGAGAGGAAACAGAAGTAGAGTCACTGAAGGCAATCATGGAAAAATATTTGAAGAAGTAGGCGAAGGCTCAGAGAGCTACAAAAAAGCGATAGGCAGAGAGTGAGCATGATTAGTTGTGTTGAAAGAGATCACAAAGGAGAACTACAGAAAAGAGATCAATACAATTTCTCTTTTAATCTGATGTATTATTATTGTCATCCTAAACTGTTCTAGTGTTACCAATGTTGTTACAATGGCTGCCATGCTCTACCCCAGAAATTACTGCTCCTCAATGGTGGGTGAAGTGATCTCTACAAGAATATTGCTAGTAAAGACTTTTGGGGCTTGGGAATGAATTCATAATCATCTTACCTGCTTTAGCACATTGCAGTTTATTAGAGCATTGCTGGTTAGTGAAGCTGTAATTAAGGTTGGGAAGAACACTCTGTTCAAAATTGATGATAACACTTACTGCCACGGGTTGGGAAAACAGCTGAAAAATTAAAAAAAAAGATTGGTTTTTATTTCTTCTGACACTTTTGAAACCTCTTTCTTTAGTTCAAACAATGGCTGTGAATCAGCCTGGGAGTCCTGCTGCCCTGGTGAGACTAGTAAGCGGCTTTAATAGATTTCCTGCCAGTTTTCTAAGCCTGAGGTGAATTTAAGTAGTCCAGGGTTTATGCTGTATTTCAGGCTTCTCTTCAGAGAAGCAGATAGGTTACTTGGAAACAATTTGCGAATTTAGCAAATAGGATACTTGTCACATAGTTAGGTGGCTTGCAGGCATTTGGCGAGGGAAAATAATTTTTTTTTTTAACGGAATAATTTACTTTACATTTTTTATGACTGATTGAGACAACCATATTCAGAAGGGTTGTCATTATCCATTGATAGATTGCCATTTCACGGTCAAATAAATCAATCCAACCATATTAGAATATTAGGTAAAGGGTCAAATCTTACAGTGCTAAGGGACACTCGTGCTGCCTGAAGAAGAAAGATGAGAATTCCCTCTGCATGGGCTGCTGAACATTCCTTTGCTGGCAGTATGCCAACAGCTTTTACCCTGCTTCCTCACATCATAGTTGCCATATTGGTGGCAGAGGGGCTTGGCCAGAATAAGCTGTGCTGCAGTGAAACTCTAGTGGCCCACAAGAGTGGGCACATTAGATCAGCATTGACATTATGGAACCTTACATGGTGAAGTGTGCTTGAGTTGAGGGTTGGAATCCAAACGAAAACCTGTAAACAATCCAGAGGGCTGCAGGTACAGACTGCCTTCAGACTGTGTTTCCGCCCTATCTTTAAGATGTATAGTCACTGCACTTGTTATGTGCCCCATTGGGTGTGGTTTTGTGTTACTGGCATGGCTCAAATGGCCCCTTTTTTCAACCCCCCCTCGAGCATTTGCTTTCATGTAGGCCTATTTGGAGCTGGCCTGAGTACTTTCCCTGGTGCACAAGGAGCTCTGAGGTACCATTGCCACCTGCCTTTCTTCATCCATAGACTCATAGACTCATAGACTCTAGGACTGGAAGGGACCTCGAGAGGTCATCGAGTCCAGTCCCCTGCCCTCATGGCAGGACCAAATACTGTCTAGACCATCCCTGATAGACATTTATCTAACCTACTCTTAAATATCTCCAGAGATGGAGATTCCACAACTTCCCTAGGCAATCTATTCCAGTGTTTAACTACCCTGACAGTTAGGAATTTTTTCCTAATGTCCAACCTAAATCTCCCTTGCTGCAGTTTAAGCCCATTGCTTCTTGTTCTATCATTGGAGGCTAAGGTTAACAAGTTTTCTCCCTCCTCCTGATGACACCCTTTTAGATACCTGAAAACTGCTATCATGTCCTCTCTCAGTCTTCTCTTTTCCAAACTAAACAAGCCCAATTCCTTCAGCCTTCCTTCATAGGTCATGTTCTCAAGACCTTTCATCATTCTTGTTGCTCTTCTCTGGACCCTCTCCAATTTCTCCACATCTTTCTTGAAATGCGGTGCCCAGAACTGGACACAATACTCCAGTTGAGGCCTAACCAGTGCAGAGTAAAGCGGAAGAATGACTTCTCGTGTCTTGTTTACAACACACCTGTTAATGCATCCCAGAATCACGTTTGCTTTTTTTGCAACAGTATCACACTGTTGACTCATATTAAGCTTGTGGTCTACTATGACCCCTAGATCTCTTTCTGCCATACTCCTTCCTAGACAGTCTCTTCCCATTCTGTATGTGTGAAACTGATTGTTCCTTCCTAGGTGGAGCACTTTGCATTTATCTTTATTGAACTTCATCCTGTTTACCTCAGACCATTTCTCCAATTTGTCCAGACCATTTTGAATTTTGACCCTGTCCTCCAAAGCAGTTGCAATCCCTCCCAGTTTGGTATCGTCCGCAAACTTAATAAGCGTACTTTCTATGCCAACATCTAAATCGTTGATGCCGGTCCCAAAACAGACCCCTGCGGAACCCCACTTGTTATACCTTTCCAGTAGGATTGGGAGCCATTAACAACTACTCTCTGAGTACGGTTATCCAGCCAGTTATGCACCCACCTTATAGTAGCCCCATCTAAATTGTACTTTCCTAGTTTATCTATAAGAATATCATGCGAGACTGTATCAAATGCCTTACTAAAGTCTAGGTATATCACATCCACCGCTTCTCCCTTATCCACAAGGCTCGTTATCCTATCAAAGAATGCTATCAGTGCTATCCAAGCTATCCAGTGCTATCCAAGGCTCGTTATCCTATCAAAGAATGCTATCAGTGCTATCCAGTGCTACCCAATGCTATCCAAGCTCCCTTCCCCACTGTGTGCCTCACCACCTGGCTTAAATAGCCCAGAGGGCTCTAGGCAATTCATTTCACCCACACTGAAATATAAATGATATCACTAATAATGAAAAAAATCAGTTAGAGGCTGCATTTTAGGAACTTTTAGCTGGGAAATTGAGACTTTGCTTTTATGAACCTGACTCAACAGTAAGCTAAGTCAGGTTATGGGATTGTTTATCATGAACAAATATAACAGATATACATAAAATCTAAAACAGTTTCACATAGTTCAAGTGCGATGAGTTTCCTCTATAGCTAAAAGAAATGAGAAGCAGTGATCTGTCCTTCTAAGCATTTGTGAGCAACATCTATTATATCAAGAGAGAACTCCACACAACCGGTGGTTTTGGTCCTTAAGATCCACCCAAATAGTTTGCAGGGATCAGTTCTGCTTTTTTGAAATCGGTAGCAAAACTCTCATTAACTTCACTAAGTTCTGGCCCTCATTAACTTCACTAAATTCTGGCCCTAAGTGGTGTTAATCAAATGGAATTAGATATATGCAATAGCAATTCAAGGCTACTATTAAGATACGTTTAATGTCTTTCTTCTTTGTCCATTACAGCAAGTCAAACTGGGAAAGTGGTTATCCTAACACCCGTCCCAGGTTTCCTGGGACTCTGTAATGAACTGGAGCTACAGCACTTATGGCTCTAAACTAACATATAGAGTCCAGTAAAAAATAACCTTTTGTTTACTTGGAAAAGCTAACATTATTTTTTCAATAGAAAAAAATTCATGAAAGAAAGACAGATAGCAGGGGATCAACTTGAGGAGTGGTGGTGTATTGGGAACTGAGTGTGTAACTTCCATTAACGATAAGTGGCCATGTGGAATGGTAAATTCCCTACACACACCATTGAACAAATTCCCCATTAGTGTCACTTAGCTAAATTAGACTCTACAAAAGGTTACGTGAAGAAAGCAAAACAAGTCTCTTCACTAAACATCACATTTGCTTGTAAAAACAGATTTTCAAATGTTTTAAAAAGCCCCTTTCATTTTAAAAAGTGTCTTTATGTGTAGTTCAGCAGGTAGCTTTCTTTAAAAGGGTGTGTCAGTCATTGTAATTGTTTACTTGTATAAACTATGCCCAATAACCAGCCCGACAATTTATAGTGTGCAAGTATCATTTAAGTTCATTATTGTTGAATATTGTAACGCAGCATTGAAGGGATTCTGTCACTGGATTCTCTCTCTCTTTTATATACTTAAAATTATTGCTTTCCTTGAGGATAGTGACAATAGGACAGTTCCTTAGCTAATGAAAATTGGCAAAGCTGCATTAACTTCAACTATGGGTCTGTCCATATAGTCTTTAGATAAATGTCTCTTTACTAAAACAAATGAATTGAGGACAGAAGGTTGAGCATTGGCATTGTCTGTGTAATCCAGTAGAGTATTTAACGAATTCTGTTTAATATGTGACATTTTATGTTAAGGGAGTCACATCTCAGAAAAGTTAAAACATTAATTTTGTGGCATTTTCTCTTGTGGCTGGGGATAAGTATTTTCTTACGTGAATGTAGCTTTGCAGCTCTGCACAATGTTTTAGATATCATAGGCTGGCACTTTAGTGCCATTTTAGTCATCTCAGCATGACTTGATACCATGTTGCTTGAGATCTGCTTCTAAATGGGCTGTGTGTTGAAATAACTCTCACACTAATGAGGATAAATGGTAATGCTGCCTGTACAAGAGGGTAGGATTTTTAGAAATATTTGTGTTCAAACTTTAAAACGCTCTCTCCCTCTGCATTTGCTGTAGGCTAGGAATTTTACTAATTTAGGGCCCAATACCTACAAATTACAGTGTGCTTAGTTGACAGGATGAATACTGTAACTTTCACAAGATACAACCAATAAATACTATACAAAGTGCAGCAAGCAGTATTCTACTTTCATATAGAAAGGATATTTTGAGGTCAGCAGAAGTTGAGAGTAGTCAGCACCTTGCAGACGACTCTCAGAACCCTGGAATACATGGCCCATAATTAGCATTGTAATGTATCACTGAACCTTTAGTCACGTGTTAATGAAATTAATAGAGCTATCTCTAAGCTTGTTAGCTTTATGAAACAGAAGATACATTTACTAGCAAATCATTGCCTTTAAACATTTATTGCAAGTAGGGCTGTAGATTAATCGCAGTTAACTCACATGATTAACTCAAAAATTAATCATGATTAAAAAAAGAGTCATGATTAATCCCAGATTTAATTGCGCCATTAAATAATAGAATACCAATTTAAACGTATTAAATATTTTGAATATTTTTCTACATTTTCATATATATTGTATTCTGTGTTGTAATTGAGATCTAAGTGTATATTATTTTGGCTTACAAATATTTGCACTGTAAAAAGATAAATGATAAACAAACGAAGTAGTATTTTTCAATTCACCTCATACAAGTACTTCAGTGCAATCTCTTTGTCGTGAAAGTGCAATTTACAAATGTAGATTTTTTTTGTTACATGTCTGTACTCAAAAACAAAAGTGTACAATGTATACATTCAATTCACCTGATATGAGTATTGTAGTGCAATCTCTTTATCACGAAAGTAGAACTTACAAAAAAAAATAAAAAACACCTTGCTTTCAAAAATAAAACAATATAAAATTTTAGAGCCTGCAAGTCCACTCATTCCTACTTCTTGTTCAGCCAGTCACTAAGAGAAACAAGTTTGTTTACATTTAAGAGAGATAATGCTGCCCCCTTCTTATTTACAATGTCACCAGAAAGTGAGAATAGGCATTTGCATGGCACTTTTGTAGTCGGCATTGCCAAGTATTTATGTGCGAGATATACTAAACATGCCCCTTCATACTTCGGCCACCATTCCAGAGGGCATGCGTCCATGCTGATGATACTCATTAAAAAAAAAAAAAAAAGCATTAATTAAATTTCTGACTGAATGCCTTGGGGGAGAGTAGTATGTCCCCTGCTCTGTTTTACCTGCATTCTTCCATATATTTCCTGTTATAGCAGTCTCAGATGATGACCCAGGACATGCTGATCATTTTAAGAACACTTTCACTGCAGATTTCACAAAACACAAAGAAGATGCCAATATGAGATTTTTAAAGATACCAACAGCACTCGAGCCAAGGTTTAAGAATCTGATGTGCCTTCCAAAATCTGAGAGGGGCGAGGTATGTACCTTGCTTTCAGAAGTCTGAAAATAGCAACACTCTGAAGCGGAAACTACAGAAGCCAAACCACCAAAAAAGAAAATCAACCTTCTGATGGTGATATCTGACTCAGATAATGAAAATGAACATGCATCAGTCCACATTGCTTTGGATTGTTATAACACAGAACCGGTCATCAGCATGGACGCATGTCTTCTGGAATGGTAGTTGAAGCATGAAGGGACATGGGAATCTTTAGCGCATCTGGCATAAAAATGGCTGGCAACGCCAGCTACAACAGTGCCATGAGAACCTGTTCTCACTTTCAGGTGACATTGTAAATAGGAAATGGGTAGCATTATCTCCTTCAAATGTAAACAAAACTGTTTGAGCAATTGGCTGAACAAGAAGTAAGACTGAGTGGACTTGCAGGCTCTAAAATTTTATATTGTTTTATTTTTGAATGCAAGTTTTTTTAGTAAGTTCTACTTTCGTTATAAAGAGATTGCACTGCAGTACTCATATTAGGTGAAT